>NC_060125.1:272486026-272789057 GCF_021461395.2 Schistocerca americana | reverse complement strand
ACCACAGCAGTGGTCACCTGGTTTGTTAGCCACTGCCCGGAGGCTGGTGCCTCCAAAACGGAAAGGTAGCTACTCTCGCTATGCGTGGGAAGGTAACAGCTCAGGCATCAACAGTGCGTTTCCTGCGTAGTCTGACAATCTACTCCCCCCCCTCCCCCACCCCGACTTGCTGGCATGCTGGGTATTGGGCAACCCTTCCCGCATGTGCCGAACTTCTGTCAAAGAATTTTTAAAAGTGGAGGTCAAACCCAGATGTGGGAACTAGACGTAAGTTAACCGAAACGGGTGATTTAAAATAAAGAAACAAAACGGTAAAGGCCAGAATCGACGTCCCACAATCAAGTCATGTTATCAGCAGGAAATGTATCCCAGAGAAAGACTGCAAAAACATTTGTCAGACAGTAAGATTGTAGCACAGGAAAGGCAGAAGTGCTGCCATGGCTTGCGGCTGCGTGCTCGCCACGCACGAACTCACAAAAGAGTAGAGTGTCCCTTGGTGGCAAGTTGAGAATTACGTTCCTGTACTAAGAACAAGGGAAACATGTACGCTGAAGCGCCAAAGAAACTGGTATAGGCGTGCGTATTCAAATACAGAGATATGTAAACACAGCAAGTGTCTCGCGCAGTTGTCAGAGCGGTTACTGCTGCTACAATGGCAGGTTACGAAGATTTAAGTGAATTTCAACGTGGTGTCACAGTCGGCGCACGAGCGATGGGACACAGCATTTGCGAGGTATCGATGAAGTGAGTAGTTTCCCGCACGTCCATTTCACGAGTGTGTCGTAAATATCAGAAATCTCAGACATCACAGCAGCCGGAAAAAAATCCTGCAAGAACGGGACCAACGACGGCTTAAGAGAATTGTTCAACGTGACAAAAGTACAACCCTTCCGCAAAACTGCTGCAGATTTCAATGCTGGGCCAGCAACAAGTGTCAGCGTGCGAACCATTCAACGAAACAACATCGATATGGGCTTCCGGAGCCGAAGGCCCACTCGTGTACCCTTGATGACTGAACGCGACTTAAGCATTACGCCTCGCCTGCGCCCGTCAACGCCGACAAAACATGTTGCCTGGTCGGACGAGACTCGTTTCAAATTCTGTCGAAAGGATGACGTGTACGGGTATGGAGACAGCCTCATGAGTCCATCGATCCTGTATGTCAGCAGGGGACTGTTCAAGCTGGCGGAGGTTCTGCGGTAGCCGAGCGGTTCTAGGCGCTTCAGTCCGGAACCGCGCGACTGCTACGGTCGCAGGTTCGAATCCTGCTGCGGGCATGGATGTGTGTGATGTCCCTCGGTTAGTTAGGTTTAAGTAGTTCTACGTTCTAGGGGACTGGACCTCAGATGTTAAGTCCCATAGTGCTCAGAGCCATTGGAATCATTTTGGAGGCTCTGTAACGATGTGGGGCGCGTGCAGCTGGAGTAATATGGGACCCCTGATACGTCTAGGTACGATTCTGTTAGGTGACACGTACGTAAGCATCCTGTCTAATCACCTGCATCCATTCACGTCCATCGTGCATTCCGACGGACTTTGGCAATCCAGCAGGACAATGCGACACACCACACGTCCACAACTGCTACAGAGAGGCTCTAGGAACACACTTCCGAGTTTAAACACTTCCGCTGGCCACAAACAGCCCAAACATGAACATTACTGAGCATATCTGGGATGCCTTGCAAAGTGCTATTCTGCACCCCCTCGTACTCTTAAGGATTCGTGTCGACAAAAAATGGCTCTGTGCACTATGCGACTTAACTTCTGAGGTCATCAGTCGCCTAGAACTCAGAACTAATTAAACCGAACTAACCTAAGGACATCACACACATCCATGCCCGAGGCAGGATTCGAACCTGCGACCGTAGCGGTCGCTCGGCTCCAGACTGTAGCGCCTAGAACCGCACGGCCACTCCAGCCGGCCGTGGTGACAGTTCCCTCTACCACTATCTCAGGTATTTGTCGAGTCCATGCCGTGTCGAGTTGCGGCGTACTCGCGGTGGCCCTACACGATATTAGGCAGGTATATCAGTTTCTTTGGCTCTTCAGTGTACTTTTTCGTCTAAATATTAAATATCTAGACATTCGACTTTTACGAAGTGAAATTTCTCCTACTTTGGGATGAAATGTCTACTTGGGGACACACTACCTTTCACCAGCAAATAAGATGTACGGCAGCTATTCCGTGACTGATATAAAAGGGTGCTCTTGGATGAGGGAAGTTCAGAGCGATAAATTCCTAAAGTTACCTTTTTGCTCCTACTTTGAGTCACAATTCGACGTCTTCGCAGCAGGCTACATTAATTCAGTTTTTGTTTGTTGTCTCTGCAGAGAACTTGGTAACAATTTCACCATCCGCAACAAACGAGGCAGCCTGTGTACCATATGTAAACAGGGAGGGAAATGAAGACGTCAAATTAAAGTGTGGAACGATGGAAGAAAAGTGTGTGTGTGTGTGTGTGTGAGCGAGAGAGAGAGAGAGAGAGAGAGAGAGAGAGAGAGAGAGCTGGTGCTGTGATTTACACAGCGTCGACGGAAAACGTAAATCACATTCGCACGGCCGGAAATTGAGCTCCAGCTGTTCCGAATACGAGACACGTGCTCAGCATGTTGTTCATCTTGGATACCAATGAAGGGCCGGAGGGAGAAACGGGTGGGGGAGAAGGGGGGCGGATGGTTCGCGCGAGGAAACTACAGCCATTGTGAACTGCACATCCCGACTTTACAAGAAAATTTGCAGTTACTTTAGTTTGGATTCATGCAGTTGGCGTATCCTATGCGGAATTGTCAGCCGTACGGGTTAAACAGCAAATCGATTTCCAAGATCACAGGAGTTAGAGAGATGCTGAAACATGCGTGAGTAAATATAATCGCAATTAATCTACGTATACATTTATATGACTCCTGTGCAATTCACATTTAAGTGCTTGGCAGAGGATTCAGCGAAAAAACTAAAAAGTGTTTAATATATAACTCGGTACAGCGTAGCGAAAAGCACACTTCACTATTAATTTTATGATGCGAAGCTCGTCTTTTTCTATAAGAGACGAATTGCCACCTTATGATAACGCTAAATTCGAAGCATTGAAATACTTATTATTTTTAAATTTATTGTGTAACCAGCTGTAATGATTTAATCGAACTCTGTTTCTTTTATTTCAGAATTAGTTGACAACGCTGAACTGATTTCTGCTACAGAATAATCCAAGGGATAGCAGATGGATGCATGATATTAGCATCTGTGCTACTGCTTGACGAAGATAAATGACACATGATGGAGTTGAGCGTACTTCTCCTTTTACCATTTCCAAGATTTTCCTGCAAGAGGTGGTTCGGCCCAGCATCAAATTGAGACATCCATGGTTGTTAATATTCACAGTGAATTCTCATTCACGCAGATGATGAGTGTTCACTTCGGTACTCACGAACGGGAGTTTCATCTATAGTAGTCAAAGACAAAGAAGACCTTTCGAACATGCGGTCACTGGGGACGGAGCACAAGCTCGGATTGGCGAAGGAAATTAGCGAAGGAACCGGTCCGGAATTTGCCTTGAACGATTTAGGTAAACCACGAGGAAACTAAACCTGAATGCCCGGATGGGAATTTGAATCGCCTTCACGGTTGCACAGCCTCGCTTCAACAGCCAACACAATCTGTAACTTTGTAGGACGTAAGGTCCGCCAGTTATGCAAAACACCATTTTTCCAAGTTCCCAAACACGTTTCAACACCACTGTGCCATCATCAGTGGCTACCTGTTTTATTTAATCATTACACTTCGTGTGCATGATTTTTCAGGACCACTTGTGTATTATTTATTACAGGTAGCTTATCATGTTTTCGTGTGACAAGCCTTTTTATTCTCAGCATCATGGTGAGGTGTCGTAATGCACACGTAAACACATATTTTCATAAATACGGTCGTGGTTGTGGTTGTTACACTGTGTTGTGGTGAAGTGTAAAATGCTCTTACGACCGTATTTGTGAAAATAGTGTTATATTTACTTGTGCCTGTGTGGTGGCGGCCCTTCGTGGTGCTTTGTGTACCTCTGAGCTTTGTACACAGCTGTAAAACAGGATTTAGCTTAATTTTTTTCCAGGAACTCCCAGTCAGGATATAATAGTGCATCATATGGGAATTAGGCACCTTGTTGGCCAACAAGGTTGGTGTCGTTAATCACACTTTTTTAAAGTCTGTGTCTGTCGCTATGACTAGAAGTTCTGGAAAATTTCTTTGTATTTTAGAAGTAAGAAGCAGTAATTTCTCCTTGTGTCGCAGGTGGAAGATGGCGTGCGCTGTGTTGGCGACTATTAATGTGGTGGCTCATCTCTTGTATCAAAATGGTTCAGTATGATTCAGTTGATAAGCTGGATTCTTATTTGCTAGTTTGCCCAATGGATAAGACGGTTGTCACGTAATTCTGTGCACCACAGTGGCCAGTTCGCTGCATGTGTATGCCTGCCATATTTTCACTGGTCGGTATCGTCCGGTTTACAATCTCGCACCACGGGCTGCGGACTTCTCGTGGTGCAAAACTCGCCGAGACATTTTCCCATACCATGTTCTACTGGTACTGTAGAAATATGGACTCTATGGCGTTTTCTAGTGGACCGCCTTTGATGACGTCGTACAGCTTCTCTGCGGTCTGCTCTCTGGGACTGAGGGCGTTCCTGTACAATAATGTTGCCGAGCGGCTCGCCGGGTTGTTTTCTGTAATTGCACATGAGCTGTGTATTAGCAGAGCAGTGCATTCTGAGATGAAGTCGACCAGGTCGAGGCCGCCTTCTGCGCGAAAGTAGCCAGTAGAACGCTTGTATTACAACTCGTTCCAGTTCTTTAGGTAGGTGCTGAATTTGGGCCATGTACCAAAATTTTCCCTCTCTCGCGCGGAGTTGCGACAGCTGTCGCCGCATCCCGCTTACCTCTCGCATCTCACATATCTGACGCCATCGGTTTCTATCTCCCCGTGCTTCTTCGTCTTATTATATTTCTCTTTTTCTTACGGTCTCCTTTATACCATCTGACCAGGTAACTTTTGGTCTTCCTGTTCTTCCCTAAGGATGGTAAATGAAGATGATCTTTGGCATCGGTCATTCGCATTTTAAGTCCTTAGCAGGCTAGCTCCCGTTCTTATATACTATCAGCGTCGCTTTCTTGAGTGCGAGTCATTTCCCTAATCGTTGTACTTCTTTTGTGGTGTGGTCGAGGTATTCTACACGATCTTCAGAGATAATCCATTTCCAAAACTCTCAATTTGTTTTTATTTTTTCCAGTAACCTCTTTTCCAGTCAGCTCCCAGCACTTGTTCCACATGTCCTTATAGTCTTTGTAATACTTCTTTTGAGCCTTTGCTTTACTTTCCAACTATCTTAGAAGATCTTAACAAAGTGTTTAGCTTCTGGATTGCGGCGTTCCCATGGGCTACTCTTTGCTGTATTTCCCAATTATTTGTTCCGTCTTCCTATAGGATGCTAACCAAATATTTAAATTTTTTACATGTCTTGATCAGTTGGCCCTCTATTATTAGGTTTCACACGTTTTCTCGACTGTAGAAGTATTTGGTCTTTTAAAAACTTAATTTGAATCCCACTTCTCATACTCCTCTAATAATTTTCTTATTATAAAGCAGATATCCTCCACTTCACTGGAAACCACTACGTGATCATCTGAGAAGAACAAGGTGTACCAAGACTGATCCTTAACAAAGGATCCTTCCTGTAAATTTCCTACTCCACAAATCTAAGGCTTTCTGGATGTATATTTTAAACAAAGTACGAGACAAGCAGTATCCTTTTTTTAATCCTCTTGTAATTTTGAAGGGTCGTGGCAAAATTTTATTTCCTGTTGTGACTACACTCTCTGCAAACTTGTATACGTCTTTGGCCCCGGCACCATGTCATACGCCTTCTCGATATATATGAACACATAGCTGCTCAGATTCCTTCCCAGTCTCTTTGCCACTTGTTGATTAAATTAAAAACGTTGCCATTATAAGATCTTCCTTTCCGGAATCCACTTTGCTATTCAACGTCCACTAACATCAAGATTTTAAAGGTAAAAAATATGTTTCATAATTTTACTTTTTTCTGTCAATGTCAACTTTCTCATTCCTTTCGCTTCAGTTAATGCTCTAGCAGAATGAAGCATTGCTCGTCAGTTGTAAACTGCCAGATTCAGACAGTTCGGTGTTCTAATCCAACTGCCGTCAATCCGACGCGTGGATTCGATTCATGTTTAACTACTTCGCTCTCGCGCAAGCTACGGCGCTGTGCGTTAAGCTGTACGACGAGGCCTCAATGTTTGGATTTACGGCAAAAATAAGTTAGATGAGGAACTGACGATTCAGAATCAATGTAAGGAATTTTTAATGAATCTAAGAAGAGTACCTTTCAAAATGGCAGTGCAAGTTTTCTTCCTCGCCCTTGTTATAATGAGCTAGTGAAATTGATAGAATGTAAAATGAAATAACTACTGCACCGATATGATAAGCTCACCGGTCTAAAAAGTACCCCCTAGAAAAATCATTATAAGCATCATTTAATACCGTGGAATACCACCCCTGGTTACAGTACATCGCATCCAAGGTAAACGACTAGAGCCACTCGCTGAGGACTGGATCGCGCGCGCAATTCCACCAAACTGCGAGAATGCTGACGTCGGCGTTTTACCTGCTATTCCGACATGTTCCACAGATTTCCTACGGCGCTCAAGTCAAGTGATTTCGCAGGCCAATCGAGACATAATAATGTGGGGGAGTGTCAGAAAACCAGACACATATTCCTCCAGCCTGATGAACTTTGCTGTTATCTTTATTTGCGTGTGTAAGCAATGGCCTCTTGCGAGGTAACCGATTCCAAATGTTCACTGCATGCAATGTTCTCTCGCTAACAGTTTGGGATGGACCTTCATTTACTGCCTGCAGCAATTTCCGTCCGGTTTGGAAGAAATTTTGATTCACAACCAGCGAAACGCGTGTCTCAGTCACGATCTTTTTCCAACCACAATTCTGACGTCTTGTTCTGTGGCCACGTGTGATACACTTCTGTTTATAGACACGCTGAACCGTTCGCTGCAAAACACCAACAAATCCAGCAACTTCCACCGTGAGCACTGCCAAACGCGATTGACTCTTTTGCCATTCTGTCACGTACTTACATTTACCCTTGGTTAAGTACAAAGTCGGCGTCAAATATGAGTCTCTCACTGATCGCTACTGCCTTATACTGACGTAGAGGCAGTAAGGATCGGAAAAACTGAGCAGTTTAAACCCATGCCGGTACCTTTGTTCTCAATAACCGGCATTTTTCGGTATTCATTTGGTCTCGGTCATAATATGGGTTTTTCTTCTAATTTTTTTTACTAATAATCACGTGAAAAATGAAAAAAATTAGCAATAGCAACAATGCAAAAATTTTTGATTTCTATCTATCCTTTTTTTAAACGAGTAGTTTTTATTCGTAAAATTCCGATTGATCTGCAATAGTGTGTTAGTTTAGGAGAAAACTTACCAGTTCTTTCATAGTTTACAATTGAAGGTAGCTGACCTGCTGCCTGTGTCTGCATACTACGCCTTTACCTATTTGAAGTCCTTGTAAACGGACAAATTAACACCAAAAACAGAGTTTTTTCAGCCACAGTTTTCACCCTTGAGCACTGAAGATTCGTAACGGCCAAACAGTGATATGACTCCCGATCGCAACATGATTTTTGAGCCAAGTTTCAAAAAATTAGAATCAACAGGAGAATAATGGTGATTTTTGTGTAGTATTCAACCACTTTAACCGCTTACCGAGAAACGGACTAAGCTTTCTTTTACTTGCCAACTTCATTTTAATATTTTTATTCTATGTATCTTGAAACTGAGTCAAAATTTTTCAATCCGAAAATCGGTTAATTCTGAAAGCGATTATTTTGAGCGATGTCAAGAGTCGAGTAAAACTGGCGTGAAAAAATAGCCGATACAACCGGAAACCGGTTGTTTCAGTGACAACCGTCATCCATAATGAAGTCAGTGCGCGCGCGGTTGAACAGGTCATTCGATTGCTGCGCCAACAGTAAAAGCCTAACGATTCATCTGTGCGTGCGCACAGGGATGAGTAACTTTTTTGTCCGTTGAGACTATTAATTCGATGGATGGCCCTGGGAAAATTAATAAACGAAAAGGTTAATGGATCACTGCTGACAGTTATATTTTCAGGCGAATAGTTGGTTATGTTAGGGACGAGCATACTATCAGAATATCATCGGACAGGCAAAGAAGAATACGGGAGCTGCTACAGACAGGTGAGGCAGAAGCAGCGCGAAGCCGGGTGGACTGCTGGACGGTCACGCGACCGCTACGCGTTACGAAAGCACGCTCGCTTCTGGGCGGGCGCGCCCAGAGCGGTGCTTTGTACTGGTCGTTTTGCTTCAACTGCAGACAGCAGCGACAAAACGTGCCGGCCTGCTTGCACTGCGGTTACGCAACACAAAGACTTCAAAGCGCGACGCCGTTAGGGTAAAATCCTGTCCTAACGAGCCGGCAGGGCGAAAAAAAGGTTCTGGAGAACTTGAGAAACTTCCTGCGCTATGCCAGTATGCTTACTTTCTGCAAATCAAGGCAGCCTGCTGTAGTGTAAGTTTGTGTTAACGACTCGTACAAAATACAACCTTATGTCATTCTGTCGGGTAGGAGGAGAAAAGTTTTTGGCCTGTTGGGGAGAAGGTGTTAATATCAATGTGTTTTTCTTTCCGACATGCTGTTTAATACGCCAATTGTAAGTTTGATATACGGAGCAGTTTCGCTTATAAAGTATCCGTGCTGCGTGTGTTTCGTGCACGTGGGTATAAACTGGAATACCGTACCGTTCGAAAGTTGTTTGCTTTGAATTCATCCGTAATCGATGAAGGGATATTGGGAGTTTGTTCCTAAACTTTCAACAACACAGCAGTGGTCGAAGCTGAATTTAAACATGGAAGCACGTGTCTTGATGACGATTATATTTTGGATGGGCAGCAAACCTTGGAGAAAATTACAACAGACTTGAGTTTTATATCTTCAATGATAAATCTATTCTCTAATTATTTATTTCCGTATTTATTGCGTCAACCAAAGCCAGGGCCTTTAGGCTGTCTCTCTTGAATTTAACCAAGCGTTCTACGAAATTCTCTTTACAATAAATAAGCCATAGTAATGAACTAAATTATTATGTTAATTTCCTTGTGCACGAATCTTCACCCGAAGAAAACTAATATCAAAAACACTGTATCCATCAGCTGTTTGTTACTGTTGCAGCTTCGAGTTCGAACACCTGTTAGATGCAGCTCTCCACGCTAATCTATCCCATGCATGTTCCTTCATCTCTGCTTAACTAGTAGTACAACTTACACTCGATTGAACCTGCTTGCTGTATTCAAGTCGATATCCCCTCCACAACTTTTAAATATACATATAAAGTTCGCAGTGCACCGTACGGCGCGTGGTGGAGGGTATCCAGTACCACGACTAGTCATTTCCTTTCCCCTTCCAATCGCAAACAGTGCGAGGGAAAACAACTGTCTTCATGTCTCTTCGTGAGCCCTAATTTCTCGCAGCTTATCTTGGTGTTCCTTAAGCGCAATGTAAGATCAAGGCAGTAGAATCCTCCAAAAGTCAGCTTCAGATGCCGGTTCTCTAAATTTTCTCAATAGCGTTCCTCATAAAGAATGTCGCCTGCCTTCAGTGATCGCCACTTGAGCCCCCGAAGCATCTCCATAACACTTATGGGTTGTTCGAACCTACCAGTAACAAATCTACCAGCCCGACTGTGAATTACCTCGTTGTCTTCCCTTAATCCGACCTGCTACAGATCTCTAACACTCGAATAGCACTCAATAGATCGCCAAACATTACCGGTTTGTTTTTCCTACTCATTTCCATTTTGCACGTTAAGAGCTAGCTGGTATTCATCACACCAACTAGAAATGTTACCCAAGTTATCTTGTATCCTTCTACAGTCACTCAGTTTCGATACCTTACTGTCACTACAGCATCATCAGCAAACAAACGCATATTACTGCCCACCCCGTCCGCCAAATCATTTTCGTATACAGAGAATAAGAGCGGTGCTATTACACTTCCCTAGAGCACTCTTGACGGTAGCCTTGTGTCTGATGAACACTCCCGTCAAGGACAACAAACTGTATTCTATAACTTAACAAAGCTTCGAGTCACTCACATATCTGTGAACCTTTTCCCTATGCTCGTATCTCCTTTAACAACCTGCAATGGGGCACCGTGTCCCACGCTTTCCGGAAATCTTTAAATCTGGTGTCTGCCTATTGCCCTTTATCTATAGTTCGTAGATTATAACTTGAGAAAAGGGCAAGCGGAGTTTCCCACGAGCGATGCTTTCTAAACCATGCTGATTCATGGACATAAGCTTCTCGGTTTTTATCCCCCACACTCTCCTTTATTTCACATTAACCACTCCACGAAGTACGAGATGTGCCCTACCAAAGGATTCCATCTTTTAATCAAGTTGTGCTACACGTTTCTTTGTTTTCCCGATGCGATTTGGTACCTTTCCATCAATTGCCTCATCTCATCAACCCGTCTAGTCTCCAGCATTTTTTGTAGCACCACATTAGGGGAAAAAGCTATTAGGGTGAAACACATCTTGCTTCATTTATGCAGGGTATCTTGGAAACAGTAGTTGCACGTAAACAGGTAAATTCCACCTACTTAAATTTCCGAAAGGAATTCAACCACCACTAACAAAGATACGATTATACAGAGTATCTCTGCAGATATGCGATAGGATCCATGAATGAGATTTTCACTCTGCAGCGGAGTGTGTGCTAATATGAAACTTCCTGGCAGATTAAAACTGTGTGCCGGACCGACACTCGAACTCGGAAGCTTTGCCTTTCGCGGGCAAGTGCTCTACCATCTGAGCTACCCAAGCACGACTCACGCCCGTCCTCACAGCTTTACTTCTACCAATACCTCGTGGTAGAGCACTTGCCCGCGAAAGGCAAAGGTCCCGAGTACGAGTCTCGGTCCGGCACACAGTTTTAATCTGCCAGGAAGTTTCGGATCGATGAATGTTTGACTAACAGAGCCCAGTACGTTATACTGGGTGTCGAATGTTCGACAGAAACGGAAGTAACGCACGGTGTGTGAGGCGTAATAAGACATAAGACCTCTCCTATTCCCTACACACCCAACCACCGACCTCCCCCTCCACACACACACAGGCCAACAAAACTACTCATGACCCCCTTATTTCGAAATGCGTGACACAAAAATCATAATTTGGCTATGGGGCACGAGTATATATTAATATCCAATGTGTACAGATGATCAGGTAACAAAAGACTTGTGTAACGACAAAACTGACTGTTCACATTGTGGTGCTGGTGGAGGCGGGAGGTGTCCACAGCCCTACTAAGCGGGGTCAATAAGTGGTGGAATGTCCCCTTGCTCGTACACAGGCTTCAATCCGTCGTGCACACTATCGATGACAAGATCAAATTGGCCCAAATTTGCCCACACTTCAATGGCGATTTTGCTTAAGTCGCGCAGAGTGGGTGGTCGTTGCTTACGTCCAAAAACAGCTTGTTTCAATCGTTACCACACGTGTTCGTTTGGGACCATGTCAGGGGAAGTGGCAGGTTTTTTCATTTTGAAGATTCTAGCATGCTGCAGCACGATGACCAAGCGTGTTATCATCCCTTACGGAGAACCATACCTTGAGGTGAAACTCTTAACAAAATTTTGTCTATACGGTCACATTATTGGTTGCAAAATCTCGTAGCGGTACCTTGGAGCAGTGAGATTGCCGCCAACAACCACGAGAAGTATTTGGTGGCCTGATGTAAGGCCACCCTTGATCATCCCTCCAGGAGCGCCTTGTTGCAAATGCGATTATCAGAGTACTAGTCGACGGCAATATAATTGCACCACGGCGTGAGAGCGATTCAGTCGGTTTATACTGATTGTGTGTGTGTAATCAGGGTATGAGGTGGTAAATGCTCAACTGACCTGAAAGCATTGACACTGCGACGCGTTTTCCTTGGTTATCACCACAGCCTACTTGTTCACTGTTAAGTCACATGTTTCCGATAACGGCCAAGTGCGATAATGTCGTGGTTGAGTAGTACAAACAAATCAGAGTATCGTCCATAAAAAACATTAGATGCCAATCCTAGGTCGTCCGTTCTGCATGATTTCTCGGCCATCTGTAATGGAGTCCATGGTGTTGCAGTCCAAGACGTGGCGCTCGTCATGCCATCGTGAACGGAGATTCGTATCCTGCAGTCGTATCGCCTCCTAAAAGTATGACGCGGTACATGACGACCTTTAGCGTCTTCGAACACCGAACTCTTTACTGGATCACCGTTCCATTAATTCAAAAGCAGTAGACATTGATTATCCTGTATATCTGTCGAATCTCCACGGCCTGTGCTGTGTTAAATTCTCAACACTACCTAATTGGTACCGATTCTATGTCCCCACCACATCACTTTGCTCCGGTGAACATCTCGAGCAACTTCCCTGGTTGACAAGCCATCTGCGCGTATTGATATGACGCGCATATGATTATTAGTCGCTACTACCATTCGTAGCATTATGAATGGTCTCTCTACAGTTCCACAGGCGTCTCTAACGCGTCCCTACTGGTGCTTTAGTTTCAACTGAAATGTTACAATCCATTCGAAAGCAGCGTTCTACCCGAAAGTAGCGCTCATGGTAACAGCCTGTGTGTCTACAAACAACGTCACGAGTGACCTTCCGATTGGTAGAGGACCAGTCACAATAGTAACACACCTGAATGACATATCAGGGTGATGCAACAATTTTGTTGTTGTGTGTACATAAGAAGATTTGTCAGTTACATGGTGTCCCATACAAAACGGGTACGCCTCACGTCCGAGGTTCTGTCCCACTTCTGTAACAACTCAACAATACAAGCTTCTCAGAACAACTGGCGTAGAACACACAGTTGCACTCAATTTTCCGATAAAATGCAGTGCAGCCAACTTTCGAGGCAGTGCTGCCACTTCACAAACAATTCGACTAGAGATGATTAACCGATACGTAAGGCGTACCGGTTTTTGCGGGACGCTCTGTAGCGTCAGTTCACTGACGATGTTTTTGTTAGTTTATACTTGATGGCTTTCTTTACATGTGGATGAATTCTAGATAACAAAGAGAAAAAAACACGATAGTACCCGATGAGAAGAATTGTGGTGAACATCTTCAGCACGTCACATCGCATAAGCATTTAGGGATAATGGTAAGAAGAGGTATGAAAAGGGACGGTCACGTACAGATCAATACCAATGAAGGAGAACTGAAGACTTCGATTCGTTAGAGTTATTCTGGGAAGGTGTAGTGCATCTGTAAGGTGATTATAAAGGCGCTAGCGCGACGAATTATGTGGAATTGTTTTAGCTGTCATGACAATAGATGGGTCACACGGTCTTCCTAAAACACAATTTCTCTAGATTTATACAGCGGGGTTTTGCGAAAACTAGTTGTCTTGCTTGCAACAATTCCCATTTATGTTCCCCGAGCACAAATCTTCCACATTCGTATGGGCTATACGAGCTACTGAGATCCAAGCAGCGCTCCTCTGCTTTCGTTTGATGTCTGTTCACTAACTTTGGAGTGCTTGTCAAGCAGACATAAAAAAAAGACATCAAACGAATTCAAAGAAGCGGTGGTTGGACGTGAATAGGTCGTACAACCGTATGAATGCGGAAAAGATGTGCTCGGGAAACGTATAGAAGAATTCTTGGAAGCAGGGCGACTATTTTTTGCAAAGCACTGCTCGATAAATCTAGAGAAGCCTCATTCGAGGAAGATACTGCGACCCTTGTTCTGCCACCATCGTGTAAAGTACTGCGCATAGTGATCATAACAATATAAGAGAGATCTGAAGGCGTACAGAGTTCTCCCCTCGCTGGATACGAGAATAGAATGACAGAAAACCGCTATTATTGTACGAAGTACCCTCAACTCTCCGCTGTAAAGTAGCTTGCGGAATAACTGAGTGAATTTCAAACGCTTCTATTTTATTTTTGTCTGCACTGTACTTTTACTGGTTGAATTTTTTTAAATTAAATGCTTCTGTATTACATCATTCGCTTATGTACGGGAAAGTGATTTAGGCAGCTGGCTATTATCATGTGCATTTAAAATCAAAGCTCCATCTACACTACACAGCCACTGCAATAACAGGGGAGTGTAAACGAAACTCTCGAGAGCACGCGTTATATCTGCCGCTATAAAGACGAATCAACATCGGAACAAATATGATCTGACTAATGTTAACGGTGAAAAAAATCGACAAATACATTCCACTTCATTTTACACCATTTGCCAAATGTCTGCATGAAATGAGCATAGTTCAGTTTCCGCACTCATGCTGATTTACGGAACCTCAGTGTAATCTCAGGATGCAGTCATGAAACTATTTTAGTTATTTCTTTGCTCGTGGTTAAATGATCATATAGCCATCTATATTTTATAGATGTTAACACTAGTCAATTTTTAGTTTCATTAATATACAATCTACACCTGTATCTATATACATACTCCGAAAGCCATCGTAAGGTGCGCGGCGTAAAGTACGTTGCGCCACTACTAGTCATTTCCCTTCCTGTCCCAATCGCAAACAGGGCGAGAGAAAAAGACTGTCTATATGAGTCCGTACAGGCCCAAATTTCTGTTATGCTCGTGGCCATTAAGCAAAATGCAAATACGCCGCCGGCAGTAGGACTGTGCTGCAGTCAGCTTCAAATGCCAGCTCTCTAAATTGTCTCAATAGCCTTCCTCGAAACAAGCGTCTTCTTCCCTCCAGCGATTTCAATCTGAGTTACCGAAGCAATGACATGGGTACACACATCAAAAGCAAATAATGGTGCTACAGAATATATGAAAAAAGTCATTGCAACACAGAATATAATTAGCATTAATAGGTAGTAAAATTCGGTATGTGTAGACGCTAAAATATGTACGCACGCCCATTTCGTCTTCTGCAGTGTTGGGTACTTCAAATTAAATCAGTTCAAATCCACCAGTCCGACTGAGATTGTCAATTGGGATTCCCTCCGCCCCACTCCAAGCCTGCTGCTCAAAAGCACGAAGTACTCCAGCAACCAACCCTGCTCTCACTAACTGAAGAAAGAAGATTTTTAAACAAGTATCCGTACTCACACATGGTTAAACTACACTACTGGCCATTAAAATTGCTACACCAAGAAGAAATGCAGATGATAAACGGGTATTCATTGGAAAAATATATTATACTAGAACTAACATGTGATTACATTTTCACAAAATTTGGGTGCATAGATCCCGAGAAATCAATACCCAGAACCACCACCTCTGGCCGTAATAGCCGCGCAAAATTAGCCGAGCGGTCTAGGGCGCTGCAGTCAGGGACTGTGCGGCTGGTCCCGGCGGAGGTTCGAGTCTTCCCTCGGGCATGGGTGTGAGTGTTTATCCATAGGATAATTTAGGTTAAGTAGTGCGTAAGCTTAGGGACTGATGAACTTAGCAGTTAAGTCCCATAAGATTTCACACACATTTGAACATTTTTTGGCCGTAATAACGGCCTTCATACGCCTCTGCATTGAGTCAAACAGAGCTTGCATGGCGTGTACAGGTACAGCTGCCCATGCAGCTTCAACTCTATACCACAGTTCATCAAGAGTAGTGACTGGCGTATTGTGACGAGCCAGTTGCTCGGCCACCAGTGATCAGACGTCTTCAATTGGTGAGAGATCTGGAGAATGCGCTGCCCAGGGCAGCAGTCGAACATTTTCTGTGTCCAGAAAGCGTACAGGACCTGCAACATGCGGTCGTGCATTATCCTGCTGAAATGTAGGGTTTCGCAGGGATCGAATGAAGGGCAGAGCCACGGGTCGTAACACATCTAAAATGTAACGTCCACTGTTCAAAGTCCCGTCAATGCGAACAAAAGTTGACCGAGACGTGTAACCAATGGCACCCTATACCATCACGCCGCGTGATACTCCAGTATGGCGATGTCGAATACACGCTTCCAATGCGCGGTTCACAGCGACGTCGGCAAACACGGACGCGACCATCATAATGCTGTAAACAGAACCTGGATTCATCCGAAAAGATGACGTTTTCCTATTCGTGCACCCAGGTTCGTCATTGAGTACACCATCGCAGGCGCTCCTGTCTGTGATGCCGGCCGGAGTGGCCGAGCGGTTCAAGGCGCTACAGTCCGGAACCGAGCGACCGCTACGGTCGCAGGTTCGAATCCTGCCTCGGGCATGGATGTTTGTGATGTTCTTGGGTTAGTTAGGTTTAAGTAGTTCTAAGTTTTAGGGGACTGATGACCTCAGAAGTTAAGTCCCATAGTGCTCAGAGCCACTTGAACCATTTTTTTGTCTGTGATGCAGCGTCAAGGGTAACCGCAGCCTTGGTCTCCGAACTGACAGTCCGTACTGCTGCAAACGTCGTCGAACTGTTCGTGCAGATAGTTCTTGTCTTGCAAGCGTCCCCATTTGTTGACTCAGGGATCGAGCGTGGCTGCACGATCCGTTACAGCCACGCGGATAAGATGCCTGTCATCTCGACTGCTAGTGATACGAGGCCGTTGGGATCCAGCACGGAGTTCCGTATTACCCACCTGAAACCACGGATTCCATATTCTTCTAACAGTCATTGGATCTGGACCAACGCAAGCAGCAATGTCGCGATACGATAAACCGCAATCGCGATAGGCTACAATCCGACCTTTATCAAAGTCAGAAACGTGATGGTACGCCTTTCTCCTCCTCACACGAGGCATCACAACAACGGTTCACCAGACAACGCCGGTCAACTGCTGTTTGTGTATGAGAAATCGGTTGGAAACTTTCCTCATGTCAGCACTTTGTAGGTGTCGCCACCAGCGCCAACCTTGTGTGAATGCTCTGAAAAGCCAATCATTTGCATATCACAGCATCTTCTTCCTGTCGGTTAAATTTCGCGTCCGTAGCACGTCATCTTCGTGGTGTGGCAATTTTAATGGCCAGTAGTGTACTATAGTGACGGAAACTGACAGCGACACGCGGAGCGAGAGGGAGGAAGCGCGGGTGATGAGGTCCTCGTATGGGGGGAGGGGGGGGGTGGGGGGGGGGGGAGAGGATGTCGGCTATGTACTTATAATAAGGTGGTCACCTTTAAACCAGGCTATAAGCATGTGGCACTGGCGAAGCAGGCTTCTGGTGAACACGAGCGGGACTTCTCCATGGAGTCGCCGGCAGCCAGTGCTGAAGTAAACCGCTACAGGGCCAGCCAGCGCCGGCACGATAAATTTGTATCGACATTCTGCCCGGGCCCATTCCGCCTCTGCCGAGCGCGGAGATTTGCCCGCAACAAATCAGCGGCCCTCCCCTTCGAACCCGGCAGCCAACTTGTCCGTCATTTCTGCCGCTGGAGGAAGAGGGAAGAGGCGACCGGCGCTGTTCGCCTCGCCTGGGCCGCGGAGCTTCGTAATCCAGTAATCCGATTTGGAGCGCCTCGGCTCGCGATTCGTGGGCGGCAGGAAAGTATAGGTCAGCGAACAGTAAAGATAGCTCCTTCCCGCCACCTCCTAGGCCGCTGTGGACGCGGCCGGAAGAGAACACCTGACGATACCTTGGCGAAAGAACGCTACATGGCCTCATTCATGTCATGTTGCAAATAAAACGGAACTTTTTCCGACTTTTGCGACTGTAATAAAGTCCGCCGGCCGGAGTGGCCGAGTGGTTCTAGGCGCTGCAGTCTGGAACAGCGCGACCGCTACGGTCGCAGGTTCGAATCCTGCCTCGCGCATGGATGTGTGTGATGTTCTTAGGTTAGTTAGGTTTAAGCAGTTCTAAGTCCTAGGGGACTGATGACCACAGCAGTTAAGTCCCATAGTGCTCAGAGCCATTTGAACATTTTTGTAATAAAGTCCTATTTGTACGAGACTCGTTTCGGTGTACTTAAGGTATCGTAAGTGGCCACTGTAGCAGTTGTAGTTTTCATTAAAAATTGATTTAATGAGATCATAAACACTTCCAATATTTAAAATTACTTTTATTGCTCACGTTGTTTTTTGGGCTCCTGCCTTATTCCCATGTGACCCTCTATACACAGGTGTTAGATTTTTAGCACTTTGCACTAAAATGGGACACAACAATTTCTCATTTACATGTTTTTATTCATCCATATTTACATCATAAATGTGGCTCTGAGCACTATGGAACTTAACGTCTGAGGTCAGCAGTCCCCTAGAACATAGAACTACTTAAACTTAACTAACCTAAGGACATCACACACATCCATGCCCAAAGCACGATTCGAACCTGCGACCGTAGCGGTGGCGCAGTTCCTGACTAAAGCGCCTAGAACCGCTCGGCCACAGCGGCCGGCTTAAATATGTTACATATTCATACAGGATGCAGCAAGGATCATAACTAGAAAAAGATCCCTATAACAATAAATCCGGAAAGCTATACTGTCGAGATATGGACTCAACTTTCCTTGAATTCCATCTTTCTGTTACCTAGGAGTAGACACTATCGGGCAGTGGTCACCAGACTTATGAAGCTTTTGAGAGACGTACCGTTCTTACAACCTACAGTGAGCAACCAAAAGAACTTTTTAAAAATCTCAATTTTTTTTATTGCTCATAAACTGACATTTCTAGCAAATATGAAGCGAATTTTAATGAAACTGTATACAATAAAAAGAAGCTGAAATTGAAGTGTACTTAGTAATGAATTACAATGTAAGAATGCATTTTTATGTAATGAGATGGCACTCTTTTTTTTGTCAAGTTCTTTAATGTTGGGAGAGTAGGTAGAGGGGCTATTCGAAAACAGTTATCCAATCGCTCGTAAGTCAGTATGTTTTTATCTGCATTTTTTGTAAATTTCATACTGGAAACTGGGAATGACGCCTCAGTTGCTGCTTCTTCTTGTCTAATGGTTTTAAAAAAGTTGACTGCTGAGCATTAATTTTGAATTTTAGATGCCTTACCTTTTCTTTCCTTAGAACAGAGTCCAGTGGGAAACCTTTTCAAGAGACGTTCAACGTTCCCTTTCTTTCCAGCTTCTTTAACTGGGTAAAGAAGTAATAAGTTTCCCATTCCGAAAGGAAGTGGAAGTTTTTTGCTTTTTGCTTACACACGCTATCATCATAACAAACCTAGCTCAGTATCATTACGTAAACGAAACTATTCATGTCAGCAAATGTCTGATACTCACTGCAAAAACATAATGTGCAGATCATCACGAGTATACAATCAACTGCGGGGCTGACAATGTGTTATTCTTGATTCACTAGTAGGTCGCGATCGGCAGTTTGGCGATCACTATTATAGGCAGTGCTATATGTGGTTACCAAGCATCCTGTCGCATCTTTCAGCCCTTGTTCACAGTGAACCGCGCGCTCTTTCAAATACACCTCGCTCCATTCGGACTGCGTCAAATCCACTGCTCACGCTACTGCAACGTCTGAAAAGTGCTGATGGGCTGCATATATACCAATGCCTCTAAATTTACCAACAGCCAGAAATGCCACGGTCTTGTGTGTAGACGATTCCACGAAAATAATCTGCCGGCCGGTGTGGCCGTGCGGTTATAGGCGCTTCAGTCTGGAACCGCGTGACCGCTACGGTCGCAGGTTCGAATCCTGCCTCGGGCATGGATGTGTGTGATGTCCTTAGGTTAGTTAGGTTTAAGTAGTTCTAAGTTCTAGGGGACTGATGACCACAGATGTTAAGTCCCATAGTGCTCAGAGCCATTTTGAAAATAATCTAGCAGACAAAAAACCTTGAGTAATAAAAGTAATTTTAAACATGAGAACTGCTTTTTATGCCGTTAAATCGACTTGTAAGGAAAACCACAACTCTTACGGTGACCACTGAAGATGCTTTCAGTGCTGCCAACCTGTGAAACTTGTGTGTGTGTGTGTGTGTGTGTGTGTGTGTGTGTGTGAGAGAGAGAGAGAGAGAGAGAGAGAGAGAGAGAGAGAGATAGATAGAGAGAGTGAGATAGTTTAATTGTCTTGTATGTAAGTACAGACGTGAGAGGAGTGCGGGTGAGTTGCTTTTTTTTTTTTTTTACAGAGGAGAGTTGGGGGGAGAAAGACAGGGATGGGCCTGGATAGTGATTATAGGACAGAACCTGGGAGGAGATAGTAGCGGTAAATGGAGCCTATGGTTATATACGTACATTTAATGTTATATTAAATGGTCAATCAGTTTAAAGAGTGTGTGGTTCGCCAAGTTGCCCTGGTCATTTATGAGTTGTTTCTTTTCTGTTATCGTCTTTTGGATGTGATAGTTTTCTTGTAAGGCGAGGAGGTGTTTTTTGTTGTTGTTTATCCTTATAATTTCCATGTCTGTGCCTCTGGTTGTAATTTTATGTTGGTGTTGGTGTAAGTGTTCTGCAAAATTTGAATGATGTGTCCTATACTGCCATGCACTTACCTGTTCTTTGCATCTAGTGTCCAATGTCCTCCTGCACAATGAATGGATACAAAGAGAACTTAGTAACAAAGCTCAACAAGAAAATCAAGAAACAGAAAAGAACAAATACCCAATTGTCACCATAGAGACAACAAATAGCACACCAACCCAACAACTCAATTCAGAAATACTTCCCAAAGAAATAGTAAAAACTGATCTGTATCAGAAATCAGGAATATACCAACTGAAATGCAGTACATGTGTTGGAAGACACATAGGTCAAACTAGGACATTTGACACCAGATACGAAGAATGTGTAAGAGCATGGAAGTATAGGACATATCATTCAACTTTTGCAGAACACTTACACCGCCATAAAATTACAACCAGACACAGACATGGAAACCAGCAAAAACACACCTCCTCACCTTACAAGAAAACTACACATCCAAAAAACTGGAACAAAAAAGAAACAACTCATAAATGATCAGACCAACTTGACAAACCACTTAATATAACATTAAATGTACACATATAACCACAGGCTCCATTTCCCACTACTATCTCCTCCCAGATTCTGTCCTATAATCACTGTCCTGGCCCATTCCTGTCTTTCACCCCCAACCCCCGCCCCCCCTGAAAAAAAAAGATCAACTCATTTCTATACCTACATACAAGACAATTATTTCTCTCTCTCTCTCACACTCACACACACACACACACACACACACACACACACACACACACACAAAACCGTTCACAGGTTGGCAACACTCACAACGTGAACGAAAACAAACTAACAGACATAAACACTGATAGTGCAGGGCAGGAAATACTGCAGAATACTAAAAATGGCCAAGTGCAGATGTGAAATGAAGCCTTTTGACACCAGCTGCTGTTAGCAAGGAGGGAAGGGGCAGAATTTGTAAAGAAACACCGTAAGTAACTTGCACACTAACTTTATACAGAAAACGCTGTTTTTAACCTTAAAAAAGTAAAAAATGGTACAAATGTATGTATCCAGTTTACAGAAGAACCATGGAAGGTGCTTTATAAATAAGAACGAAACGTGTATGGTGTAATTCTTTTAAATTAGATTGCAGTCAGCAGAACACGGATAAACTATAGTAACAGACTATGAGGGTTGTTGCGATACACCTTAGATTTGAGGGCTCTCCGTAAAAAGTTCAAAAATGGTTCAAATGGCTCTGAGCACTATGGGACTCAACTGCTGAGGTCATTAGTCCCCTAGAACTTAGAACTAGTTAAACCTAACTAACCTAAGGACATCACAAACATCCATGCCCGAGGCAGGATTCGAACCTGCGACCGTAGCGGTCTTGCGGTTCCAGACTGCAGCGCCTTTAACCGCACGGCCACTTCGGCCGGCCCCGTAAAAAGTAATCGCACAGTTGTAGATCAGGTGACCTGGGTGGGCAGGTTGGGCCGCGACCAGAGTGACCTCTACTAATAACTCTTGTCAGGCTTGAAGACTGTGTGAAGGTCCTCCAATGTTCGTCCGGCTGTATGGGTAGTAGCTCCATCCTATTGGAAGTACGTTGGTGTGATTGTATGCATACATTATCGTACAATCGTATCCACCGGGTCGGGCCACTTTTTTTGCCCCACTGTGTACTATCATTGTGTTATTAGTAGTAGCGTTTGTTGTTGTTGCTGCTGTTAGGTGGGGGTGGGAAGATGGTGATCGCCAGCAATATTATTAGTGACCAAACGTGAAAGAATACACAGTCATAAAACACGCATAAACTTTTTATCAAAAATAATAAGAATAGTAAACTACCCCCAGAACAATTTCAAAAATAAAATTTTCTGTGAAATACCCTATACGTTCAATATTAACAAGATCGTAGAAAATTGTAATTCCTCTACCTCTTCAAACTGCATCTTGGAGAAAACGGCAGGAAGGATAAGCACGCAAATATAAACGAGCACAGAATATCACCAGTCATGCATGCGAGCAGAAAGGGAAGGTTTTCAAGTACACAACCTATCATTTGCTAACGATTTTTCCCTCAGTTCTGAAAAAAAATGCAGCTAGTGTGATATAAGTTAATCTTCTGGAACCAACAGAGTAGGTGTAAGGATATGCACACGGACCAATTAATACTAGAAGTTATCAAGTAATACTGATACACCAGATCATAGAAAATATAGCAGAAACAATGCAGAACAGATCCTTTATGTTCTCTGGCCGTATGAAGCCCACGAATGGCAAAAACAAAAAATCATGGGAACATGGAATTAAAAATGGAAGGATTCCAAGGTAGGAAGCAGAGGATGTCCGGCGCAAAGGAATCTAAGCAAGTGGAAGGGGAGAAGACACACAGTGAGAGAATGAGAAAAGGGAATAATGAAACACCACAGGATGCAGCATTGTAATACTCTGTGATCTTTAGAAGGCCATAATAGATTACGAATGAATAACCATTAGCTCGCCAAAAAGCGATACAGCCAATAAACAACTAATCAGGAAGAGAAAGTCTGGTTGCCGTATTTCTTCACGTAATTAAATTCACAGCCGTGGATATATTAACATTTTTAATCTACCTGTAAGTTTTAAAACAGCGCATGTACTCCACAGTGAAAAATTCTTTCTGGGGAGCATTTCTCTCAGTTCGAGAATAGCTCTGTTCTGTAATAACTGGTTAAGATAATACCGTGACTAGATCTGTACTGAGATATACGTAGCTGTTTTCTGTTCAAATTATGCAAGAAATTACAAAAATATTTTATGTTTCGTGAATCTGAAACTAACATTGTCAGTTTAAGTACTTTAACAGTACTTTAATATCAGAAACCGTCCTTTGAGATGAGTTACGTAACGAACTGATAAAAATGGAGAAGTACAGAGGAGTACCGAAGTTAAAAGTATCTAGTGCCACGGCAGCACAACAGGAAATGTAAGGAATAGGAACTTGATAATAGACGCGAGGCTTTTAAGAAGGAGTGTAATTGTAAACCCGCATTCTTAGCGCGCTTTGTCTCCAACCATGAATGGGACAATGGATTTTGTGAACAGTGTTCAGTCTACCTCTATGGATGAGATTACGACGAGCGCGCATTTCAGCTTAACGGCAGGAATGATCGCCAGTACGGGAAGTAGACCGCGCGCTTTAGCCTCAGCACAGTGTCGTCATTCGAAGGTTCTACCGCTATCGTGACACACTAAACAAGGAAGTACAGTAGTTGCTAGTAGCAGTCGCCTCCCACCCGCCGTCAAGAACACCAGTTTGTGGACACTACCTATCATTTATGATTAGTAGTTTAACAGAGAAGAAGACAACAGGATTGCGCTGTACCTTTTTGGGAAACAACTGGGATGGACGGGTCAACCCAGACAGCACGCATTTCTACACACAATCAATTCGACGTGTAGGCATCAATTTCGAACAAAGGGGCAAACCTCGCAGCACAATACTGCGTGATGGAGGTGGACAAGGGAACACCTGGTTTGTAATCTGTATTAATAGCGTCGTGTTGTCTACACCGAAGAGCACCTTATTTATCTGGCGGTTGACGATCGTCGTAAAAGAAAGTTACAGCGACCATGTACTCAGACACACAAGGAGGTGACGAAAGTCATGGGATACCTCCTAAAATCGTGACTGACCTCCTTTTGCCCGGCATAGTGCAGTAACTCGACGTGCGGAAGTTCCTTGCAGAAATATCGAGCCATGCTGCCTCTGCAGCCGTCCAGCCTTGCGAATGTGTTGCTCGTGAAGGTTTTTGTGTACGGTTCAATGTCGGGCGATCTGGGTGGCCAAATCAACCGCGAACAATTGTGGCCTGATGTCCCGGTGATGGCACATTGTCATCTATAAAAATATCATCGTTGTTTGGAAACATGAAGTCCATGAATGACTGCAAATGGTCTGCAAGTAGTAGTTGGGCCAGAGGACCCTGTCCATTACTTGTAAACATAGCCCACATCATTATGGAGCCATCACCAGCTTGCATGATGTCTTGTTGAAATCCAGGGCCCAGGGCTTCGTGTTGTCTGCGCCACACTCGAATCCTACCATCAGCTCTTACCGACTGAAATCCGGACTCATCTTACCAGGCCACGGTTTTCCAATCGTCTAGGGCCCAACCGAGATGGTCACCAGCCCAGGAGAGGCGCTGCACGCGATGCCCTGCTGTTAAGCCCGTCTCACACGGAGCAAGGTTCGCTGCAAGTTTGCGAGATGGCGTGCATGCCTGCCGGCTTGCAGGGAATGGAGCCGGCTATCTTCCATGCCGAAGCTCTCCCACAGTGCATGGTCGGCAGCTAGTTGTGTTGTGATCGGCTGCATGTTCAGAGCAAACTGGCGTTATTAGCTGTTTTGATGCTAAACGATGCAGAAATGCACGTTAATGGGAGAAGAAGAAAGAAAGAATGGATGAAAAACTGGATTAAGAGGAGAAACGGTGGAAAAGGTGCGCTCTTCATGCTTCATAAAGAGTTGAGGTTAGTTCGCGTAACACCTACTTTTGTTTGAAAAGTATCACCATTTCATTACTGTTTGATTTTATAAATATACCAATAATGACTCTTATATACGACTTTATTTTATGGGATAGAAGATCGTACATCCTTTGCAAACTTTATACGAATGGAGGTATTGGTACTTTGTTTCAATCGCTTCCTTGGACCACTGCAGTGCCATTATTTAATAATTATAAGAACTTCATAGCGCACCTCACAACAGCAGAAAAGCTGCTATCAACAAAGGCTTCCCGCCCAAGCTTTCCGCGTCTGACGTCACAAACGAAACGCCTCATGATTGGCCAACGCAGGTAGCATGCAGGGAACCTTGCAAGAAAAATAGCACCGGACCTATCCTGGAAATCTTACAAGGTTCCCAGCAAGGTAGCCCGCAAGGTAGCCGCCGCGCGAGCCAGCAAGGAAACTTACAGCGTATCTTGCTCCGTGTGAGACGGGCTTTAGCAAAGGCACTCGCGTCGGTCGTCTGCTGCCACAGCCCACTGACGCCAAATTTGGCCGCACTGTCCCAACAGGTGCGTTCGTCGTGCGTCCCACACTGATTTCTGCGGTTATTTCATGTAGTGCTACTCGCCTGTTAGCACTGACAACTCTAACCAAACACCGCTGCACTCGGTCGTTAAATGAAGGCCATCGGCTACTGTGTTGTCCGCGGTGAGAGGTAACGCCTGAAATCTCGTATTCTCGGCTTACTCTTGACATTGTGGATCTCTAACAATTTCCGAAATGGAATGTCTCATGCGTCTAGCTCCTAGTACCATTCCGTGATCAAAGTCCTAATTCCCATAGTAAGGCCTTAATCACGTCGGACGCCTTTTCACATGAATCGCCGAGTACAAATGAGAGCACCGCCAATGCAGTGCCCCTTTTCCATCTTGTGTACGTGATTCTACTGCCATCTGTATATGTGCAGATATCCATCCGATAACTTTTGTCACCTCAGCGTACAGTCGCAAAGGTTGAGCAGGGGGCAGGCCACTCATGTTTTGGGCTGTTACCATCTGCAAATACCGGATACCTCACATCGTGACTGATCTCCTTTCTGAGACCATAACCGAGACCATAACCGCTGGGTGCAGTCAAACACGAGGTATTACCTCTTCCATCTCGCCCACTATCAACAACCTCCGCATCTAACTTAAACTTCAGAACAAAACATATTTTCCTCTTAACATTTTTACCTCTTAAATAATGATGAATAAATAATATTTTGTGTTTTGTATATGTTTTATTAAACCAGGAACTAATGAGTCAACGAGACGATTATTTGTAACAATCTTTCACATACTTGGTTTGTTCTCAGTGAGTGCACACCGTAAGTAGTGCTCAAAGTCCATTCACTTCTTACTTTTTCTCAAATCTATGAATCTCGAATGCCAAGTTTCTGTTCAGATGGTACCTGTACTATACTGTATGACGATGCCATTTCTTGTTCGTCGCAAGTGCTACTTCCAGCTCCACGCCAGAAAAAAAGCTAATTATCCTGAGTAAGGGGTAGATAGATGTTACAAAACATGCTTCCTCTGCACCACTCCTCCACCTGATGACACTGGCTTCACTGACACCCTGCAGCCCCATTTAAAATCAAGCAAGTTAAAATGCTTACACCCTACTCACTGTTGGTAAATCACTTGAATGCAGGACTTGTTACTCTTGAACTGGCAGAAATTGGAAGACTTCAGGCTGCAAATGCTTTGTGTCCTTCCACTGTCACTAATAATAATAATAGCCGGCCGGGGTGGCCGAGCGGTTCTAGGCGCTACAGTCTGGAACAGCGCGACCGCTACGGTCGCAGGTTCGAATCCTGCCTCGGGCATGGATGTGTGTGATGTCTTTAGGTTAGTTAGGTTTAAGTAGTTCTAGGTTCTAGGGGAATGATGACCTCAGCAGTTAAGTCCCGTAGGACATCGAAAGGATGCAAAAAAGGGCAGCTCGTTTTGTATTATCACGTAGTAGGGGAGAGAGTGTGGCAGATATGATACGCGAATTGGGATGGAAGTCATTAAAGCAAAGACGTTTTTCGTCGCGGCGAGATCTACTTACGAAATTTCAGTCACCAACTTCCTCTTCCGAATGCGAAAATATTTTGTTAAGCCCAACCTACATAGGTAGGAATGATCATCAAAATAAAATAAAATAAGAGAAATCAGAGCTCGAACAGAAAGGTTTAGGTGTTCGTTTTTCCCGCGTGCTGTTCGGGAGTGGAATGGTAGAGAGATAGTATGATTGTGGTTCGACGAACCCTCTGCCAAGCACTTAAATGTGAATTGCAGAGTAGTCATGTAGATGTAGATGTAGTGCTCAGAGCCATTTGAGCCATAATAATAATAATAATAATGTGTCCAGTACTACTGTAGCCATTATGTACTTACAGTTACGTTGTGCTGCCAGCTGCCAGATAGTTCGTTTATATGTTTCGAGGTGAATAATGGAGCAATCGTGTCACTCAGTTTTGCTAGTATTTGAAAAAAAAAAAAAAAAAAAAAAAAGCAGTTACTGGTAACCTGTGTACTCAATAATACAGTCTTACAAAATTATGAGAATAGTAACGATCTTTTCAAAATAATTTAGAGCCGGCCGCTGTGGCCGTGCGGTTCTAGGCGCTGCAGTCTGGAGCCGAGCGACCGCTACGGTTGCAGGTTCGAATCCTGTCTCGGGCATGGATGTGTGTGATGTCCTTAGGTTAGTTAGGTTTAATTAGTTCTAAGTTCTAGGCGACTGATGACCACAGAAGTTAAGTCGCATAGTGCTCAGAGTCAAAATAATTTAGTTTCGTGATGGACACAATCAAGCCCTTTTGGTTTATTCGGTTTCACAAAATGAGAAGGGGGCTGTTTGTGGCGTGTGTGTACGACTGTGACTGGTGGATTGCAGAGATTATAGACACCAGTTACGATTTAAACGAAATTGTAGTGTACTTTATGCTGCCACATGGACCAGCTGCTGGATATACGTTTCCAGCTGAAGGACAGCAACAACGCCATCAGTGCTCTCTTTCTGTTCACAATATTTTTAAGATTTTAAGTGCTCCACTTCCTATTGGTTCAACAGGAAGGCATCACTCTATATCAAAGGAAGATACTGAAACAGTGGAACACATTTTTAGTTCATTGACTGGCTAATTTCAGTACAAAACAGACTGCACAGAAGTTGTATAAATTGAAACCTGTAAGTCTTTGAACTTTCACATACATTTTGGAACCATTCAAAATACTTGAAAACTGAATTTCTTACTCATCTCTCAAAACTAAAATTATGATAAATAAGGCTAGGTTCTGATTTCTACGAGCCTGTTATGTGATAATGTGGTAATAAAACAGGTTTTATGCATGGCAAAAATTTCAATTGTTTATAAAACCTGTTCAATCTAAAAGTAGAAACTTACCTTTTCAGGAAATGTAGAACTATATGGTACTAATCAACAGAAAAAAATGAAATTTTATGGATTGGCATTTTCGAAATTTTTTATAATTTAATAAAAAAGTTCACAACACTATAGTAAAAGACCTTTGACAGCTAAGTCCAACTAGAGGATTTCTTTGTAATCATAAAGCAATTATGTTTCAAATAATAAAAAACAGCAAAATATCTAGAACTGTTCGAGAGATACAGAATTTTAAATTTTTTCCAAAATTCGCATCTTCAAAATGGTATGTGCAGTGTCACCCTTTGAGGGCTGTATCTCGGAGCAGAAATTTTTTTTGGAGAAAAAACAAAAAAAATAAAATCTGCCACTTACTTAGGCCTTTATTTTAACATACGCTAAATTCAATAACATCCGAGACTATGAAGGTAACATTTTTTCCTAGCCTGCCTGAATTGATATGGACTATCCCTTTGACACTCGGCACGGTGGCTGATAGGATCAACCACAAAGGGGGAATGCCTTTACGCTCGCTCCCATCAACCACTGCGCGACGTGTCAACTTGGTTTGCGCGGACAGAATAACTTAACAAAGGATTAGTAGCTGAAACATGCTTGTGGGGAATGTCAATAAATTGCTAATTCTTACAAAAAGTTTGCAGCCCCAGTACAATGGTGTTAACACTCGACGAATACTATGAAGTTCAGTTGGTCACCAGTCAAGGTTTGTACGTATCGAACACCAAGAGGATTATTTGAACTCGACTATATTGGTTGGATCTTCGTATTCTGTTTAGTACCGAGTGAGATGGCGCAGTGGTTAGCACACTGGACTCGCATTCGGGATGACGACGGTCCAAACCCGCGTCCGACCATCCTGATTTTCCATGATTTCTCTAGATCTCTTCAGGAAAATTCCGGGATTGTCACTCTGAAAGGACATGGTCGATTTGCTTCCCCATTCTTTCCTAATCCGAGCTTCTGCTCCGTCTCTAATGACCTCTTCGTCGACGGGACGTTAAACACTGATCTCCATTTTGTTTGGTTCCTGAATATTATCTGTTGTAAATATTTTAAGGACAGGCTGCTGCATTTCAATGGTTCTCTGTGCAGAATCTCCAGAAGTAAATAATTTGTACGAAAAGCGTATACTCGTCTGCCCCACAGTGACAGAGAAACGCTCATGAAAAGCTCCACTGCCATGTAACGGGATGGGGAGAAATGTGCTCGCGGTTCTGCCCGCACACTCGGCAAACGGCCGACAAACCAACGTGCGGAACCCGCAGAGAAAGTGCGCTTTCGCTTCACTTTCCGTAGTCTGTGCGGTTCTTAACCGCACCATACATAATTGAAATAAAATCTTCATACTTCAGTACCGATAAATACACTTGTTTGACAAATGCTGTTGTAGGTCTTCCTGGTGGGTACTCTAACATTTATTGAGAAGATGACTATACTGGGATGACGCTAATTTTATTTACTGCGGCACGCCAAGCATTACTAAGCCAGGCTGCATGAAGATTGACAACTACCCTCGGACCATCATAGTGCCACGAGGAGACATTCAATAGGCCTTGGTAAGAAGCGGTCGATTTTCTTCGCCATCCTTTCTTAACCCCAGCTCCTTCTCCGCCTCTAGTAGCCACGTCATCTACAGGACGCCAAACCCTAAAATTGCTTCCCTCCCTCTATATGTTCCATCATGCAGTGCGGTCTGCTGTGCTTATGCCACTCTGGGTGGATTGTGCCCCTATATCCAATGGTTAACCGGTACGTTCGACCTACTGTTAACCTTTCCGGATTCATGGCACGCTCGAGGAACCGTGGACCCATACTTTCCGCTTACATGAAGATCCGTTAATTGCGTCATTTATTCATACACAAGGAGTGTTCGGTCTCTTCCATGTTGCAACTTTAATGTCATGGTTAAACATATTTAACCTAATGTTGTGGTTTCTAGGTTATGTCGTTAAATAAATTATTTACAAAAGCAGCCGAACAGTTATTATTCAAGATGACTTCAAAATTGAAACTGAAAATTTCCGAACGCTGCTGAGTTTAAATATTTTCTGATGTATTATTACAATCGTTGGTGGACCGCCTCAGCTTTATGTTAAGTGTGTCATGTCCAAGCGAATGTGGCACACATGCACAGCCTGACCAAAAAAATTCAAGCGCCCAGAATGAGAACAGGGAAAGATATAAAACTTCCCTGGTTGAGAGGATATGTGATGCTTCAGTGATTACAGAATCAAGTCTAATTTACGAATAATTGGGCTATATGAGTTCGTTCAAATGGCTCTGAGCACTATGGGACTTAACTTCTGCGGTCATCACTCCCCTAGAACTTAGAACTACTTAAACCTAACTGACCTAAGGACATCACACACACCCATGCCCGAGGTAGGATCCGAACCTGCGACCGTAGCGGTCGCGCTGTTCCAGATTGTAGCGCCTAGAACCGCTCGGCCACCCCGGCCGGCCGGCTGTATGAGTCCACTTATTTATCTGTACGACATTGTACCCCGTGTCGCCTGGATCCAAGCACTAAATCAGTTGAGAAGTGGGTCATAGACCCGTCGTTTCCTGTTGGGCTGCAACTGTTGTAAATGGTCCTTGATAACCCGCATACAGACTCTAGGACGGAGTTTCATGTCCAAGCTTGTCCCGCATATGTTCCATCGGGGATAGATTTGGGGATGTTCCTGGCCACAGGTATACCTCGACATCACGCAGACATTTCATAGAGATAGGTGTGAACGAGTGTTGTCTTGTTGACAAATGGCACCACATTACATTACATTACATTACACTACATTACATTACATTAATCACTGTTCCATAGATCACGAATACGACATTTCGTAATGATGTGGAACGTGGCACTTTAACATAAGTTTTCTTTACAGAAAATAATTAATTAATTTTTTTTTCACTTACTGCTTCACATCTAAGGATTCATCTATTGAGTAGAAGGAGTTGTCATTCAGAAATTCTTTTAATTTGCTTTTAAATGTTGGTTGGCTATCTGTCAGACTTATAATAGTATTTCGCAAATGACCAAAGATTTTTGTGACAGCATAATTCATCCCTTTTTGTGCCAAAGTGAGATTTAATCCAGAATAGTGAATATCATCCTTTCTTCTATTGTTGTAGCTATGCACTTCGCTGTTATTTTTGAATTGGGATGGGTTATTAATGACGAATTTCATAAGTGAATATATGTATTGCGAAGGTACTGCGAATATCCCGAGTTCCTCATATAAATGTCTGCAAGGTGATCTTGGGTGGGCTCCAGCTATTATTCTGATTACACGCTTTTGTGCAATGAATACTTCCTCCCTTAATGACGAATTGCCCCAAAATATGATGCCATTTGAGCGCAGTGAATGAAAATAGGCATAGTAGACTAATTTACTGATATGTTTATCACCAAAATTTGCAATAACTCTAATAGCATAAATAGCTGAACCTAACCGTTTCAGCAGATCATCGATGTGTTGTCATGTTGAAAAAATGGCACCACGTTACGGTACAATCGTATGAGTGGTAACACAAGGACGCAGGATGTCAGTTGTGTATCGTTATGCCGTCAGAGTTCCTTAATCACCACTAGCCGTGACCTAAAGTCATACCGATAGCTTTCCGCAAAGAATGCCAGGGGTAAAACCGCTGCGCCTTTTCAAAATGTTGGAACAATGGGATCTTCTCCCAAGGTCGCCACCATACTCGCCGATCATCCAGAGTACTACAGAACCGCGATTCTTCGTTGAACACAGTGCAATGCCATTCATCAGTGGTCCATACTTCCCAGTCGCAAAAAAATGGTTCAAGTGGCCCTGAGCACTATGGGACTTAACTTCTGAGGTGGTCAGTCCCCTTGGACTTAGAACATCTTAAACCTAACTAACCTGAGGACATCACACACATCCATGCCCGAGGCAGGATTCGAACCTGCGACCGTAGCGGTCGCGCGGTTCCAGACTGAAGCGCCTAGAACCCCTCGGCCACCTTTCCCAGTCGCAGTGCCACTCCAAACGCAGCCTTTTGTGTTGCGGTGTTAACGTCAGCGTACGCAAAGGGCGGTAATTCACTAGTCCGGTTGCTGCTAGTCTCCGAATAATGGCGTGCGATGACGCAGAATGCTACGGGGAGTCCATTACTTGCTATTGCACGGTAGGCGCAGATGTAGAGGAGTTAAGACGTGCTTGTTCCACAGTACAGCGATCCTCCCTTTTGGTCGACCGCAATCTTGGCGGCTAGTATGCCTGCCCTTACGTTCCCATGCAGTTCAACATCGGGTCACATCCGAATTTCCCACAAATCTGGATTTTGCACGATTCGACCAGTCAGACAAATCGAGACCCAAAATGAGGTTCCTTTCAAACGCTTTCAGGTGCTCATAACGCAGTTTCACACTGTTCCGCGGCATCTCCGTGTGCTTTACACTGATCACACATCAGACCATTATATACACAATGTGATAAAAAGTATCCAGACACCCTCAAAAAAATACGTTTCGCATATTAGGTGCATTGTGGTGCCACCTACTGCCAGGTAAGGTACTCCATACCAGCGACCTCAGTAATCGTTAGACATAGTGAGACAGAAGAATGGGACGCTCCGCGGAGCTCACGGACTTCGAATTTAGTCAGGTGATTGGGTATCACTTGTGTCAAACGTCTGTACGCGAGATTTCCACACTCCTAAACATCGCTAGGTACACTGTCCCCGATATGATAATGAAGTGGAAACGTGAAGGGACACGTACAACAAAGAAGCGTACAGGCCGACCTCGTCTGTCGACTGACACAGACCGCCGACAGTTGAAGGGGGTCGTAATGTGTAATAGGCCGACATCTATCCCGACCATCACACAGGAATTCCAAACTGCATCAGAATCCACTGCAAGTACTATGGCAGTTAGATGGGAAGTGAGATAACTTGGATTTCATGGTCAAACGGCTGCTCATAAGCCACACATCACGACGGTAAATGTCAAACGACGCCTCGCTTGGTGTAAGGAGCGTAAACACTGGACGATCGAACAGTGGGAAATTGTGTGGGTTGACGAATAACGGTACACAATGTGGTGATCTGATGGCAGGGTGTGGGTATGGCGAATGCCCGGTGAACGTCATCTGCCAGCGTGTGTAGTGCCAACAGCAAAATTCGGAGGCGGTGGTGTTACGGTGTGGTCTTTTTCATGGAGGGGGCTTGCACCCCTTGTTGTTTTACGTGGTACTATCACAGCACAGGCCTACATTGAAGTTGTCATTATTTTCAGCCAGGTGTCCGGATACTTTTGATCGCACAGTGTATCTTACGTGGCCTGGTAACAGCATTAACACACTCTGGTGTATGAAATTACGTTGATATCCGACCACGTCTTCTTGGTGTGTGACTTTTTTTGACACTATGTGAATATCTGTGAAAGTATTACCATTTGGAACTGAGTGAGTAAAAACTATTAACTTCGATCAAGTTATACGGCCAGACTAGAAATCTTTCCCAGACGCAACATGCAACGCCCTTTCCTGGCTAGTCCGAGATTTAACACTTTTTCCCGCCAAACTCGAGGATACTAACAAAACGGAATTTCCTGACTTTTTGTCACCGCAACAATGTAGTGTCAAATCTCATCTAAGAGCCAAATGTGGTCCTTCAATGCAAAATTATCTGCATGTGACGTTCGAGAATACGACAGTGACGAGTTCGCATTAAAACCAGCAACGCAATCACCTTATGGAATAAGACAGCTGGGAAAACCCTCTAAAACTACAAAAAAATATAGACTACATAAGCAGACTGTTTTGAGATTACGTACGAGAACGCAAAAGCGACAAAAGTTTTGTTTGGTGCAGCACTCGACTTCTTTAAACTACAGGTGAAGAAAATAATGGGTCTTGTATTTCAAGTCTTAATTTTATCTTGTATGCTGTATAGCTAACAAAAGTTTGGGTGAAACATATTCATCTATAAAAAATTTGATCCATACCATGCATATCATTAACATAAATATCACATGTTCACTTCCTTGAAGTACTCGAGAGAAAGTCGATTTCTTCGAGTGGTTTTGAGAAGTGAATCTTACTGCTTTGAGACCTCTATGCAGGGGCAGCGATTTTTAAATTCTGTTAGGATGAAGAAACTAGCCGGGGGTTAACCTTGAGGCCCCTCGTAAGTAAGACGCGCAAAAAAGTAAAATCTCTGCTGCAATTAAAACACCAATCGGATTATCGCTCCTCCGAAAACTAGTCTCTGCAGCCACGTAAATGATACGCTACATAAAAAATGAAAGTCGTAAAAATCAATAAATAAGTCTTCCTGTTTCACGTAACTTCGGCGGATTGCACTCCAATGTTGCTCCTTATTTACTCAAGCAGCTTCTTATTTGGGCTCACAAGGCAGGCTTAATTATTTTTACAGACCGCTCCACGACAATAAATCAGGTGATTTTCGGTGGTGGTGAAATAATCAGGAACCTTCGCATCAACATTCGTACGTCAACGCGAGTAAATTAATGTGTCCGCCTTAACAGGACCACATTAACGTGTCTACAGAACAACTTTATTACTAGTAACACTGCAAAGGCAGCAGAAAAAACATTGAATGTGAACTTTTTTTAAAGCATTCGTATGGATTTTCGTAAATCACAGCTATAAAAGTTATTTATATTCTCGTCTTCATTCTTTGGAGGCTTCTTGTATGTGTCGGATTCCCAACAGCCACAGCTTCGCAGCCGTCAAAAACTGGGCACACGCTTGTACTAAACGTTGACTTGCGACTGCCCCTAACGGTAAGACCTTCTGTAGTACAAGCGCATGCTGAAAAGTAATGTCTCCTAATTTTTTGCTTCGTTCACAGTATCGGTTGAGGTATAAGATATGACGCTTCGCTGACCAAGTTACAAACTTCCGCCACTATGGGGCTCCGACTGGTCGTGTGTAATATGGCGCCGTGTAACGTAACTACCTTGGTGCGTGAGAGACAGCGCGCTGTAATCGAGTTTAGAATTCGAAGAGTTCGTCCACACATGCCCACCCTCTCCTTCAATAAGACAATGCCAGACAGCACACGAGCGATGCGACATCTACAACAATCCGACGCTTTGGGTTCACTGTCATCGATCATCCTCCATACAGTTCCGACTTCGGCCCATCTGATTTTCATCAGTTTCTGAAACTTAAAGAACACCTTCGAGTATTTCACTTTGGTTGTGATGATGTGGGGCAAGCAGAAGTGAGGTTTGAAAAAAATGAAATGATCATACGGCATTGTTGGCCTGGAGCTCCCATTCGTGTTCGCCCGCCAAGTGTAAGTCTTAATTCAGTCGGCGCCACATCAGGCGACTTGCGACCGATGATGAGGACAACACAACATCCAGTCCACCAGAGGAGAAAAGCTCCAACCCGGCCGGGAATCGAACCCGTGCCCGCTGCATGGGAGGCAAACACGTTACCATCCTTTTTTTCTTTTTCTTTTTTTTTAAATCTCATTTTGTTCGCTTTTGTTCGTTGCATCTGCTCCGGGCGGACGTCGTACGACATCCGTTTAAGTTCTTTGTTGATCGATTAACTCAGTTTTTTTTATTACAGAGGGCAACTAACCCTCTTTTTCTTTTTTTTTTAATCTCATTTTGTTCACATTTGTTCGTTGCGTCTCTTGGGGCGGACGTCGTAAGACATCCGTTTAAGTTCGTCGTCGATTGATTAACTCAGTTTTTTTTTTTATTACAGAGGGCTGTTAACCCTCTGACCGAACACGCTGAGCTACCGTGCCGGCTGCCCTCTGGCCGAACATGATGAGCCACCGTGCCGGCTGCGGACTAAGGGTCAGTTAATAAAGTCGAACATTCTCCAGTGACGCTATGAACAAACTGGTCTCTACTAGGGTGAAATGAGTTCGACGCCTGGGTGACTACATTGAAAAATAAATATGTAGACATGGAAAACAAAGCTAAGAGTTTCCACAGAAAAAATTCGGAGGCATTACTTTTCAGCACGCCCTCGAATTTCATACTCCACCTTAGTGTGGATGAAAGCTTTACTGAATACTTTCTGAACTACCACGACTAGACATGACAATTAGCATACTGAGTATGATCGCAGAATGTCTCCCTCCATACGTGCTGCGCCGCACCATAAACTGTGACAAAAAAGTGAGGCTTGTAACGTTGGCAACTCTTCGAGCTGATCATTCCCGGAGATCGGTCGGGGGGCGTGGGCTCCGAGACTCAGGGTTTGCCAGAATGTGACGAGAAAATGGCCAGGGGGTGGGGTGGGGGGGGGGGGGAGGAAGTGTGGAAGAGGAATTGAGAGAGAGGGGGAGAGGAATTGGACGAGGGAGGTGGGGAGGGGAGAAGCCCCGACATGGCGGCGCCGTCGACTCTGCAATGCGACACGACGCCACAGCCGATATTATTTTTAAAAGCGTGTCGAGATAACGAAACTGTTAGAAGCCGTGCTACATCTGTACTAGCTATAGACGTTATTATTATCCAATTCTAATAGCACATGTTTCTTTCATACCGTTGTTTGCCTTACAAGTTGTAAAAAAAAAGTGTCGAATATTCTGAGATGGAGACATGGAAAAATCCAAAAAACATAGGTCCGAACGGCGTACTTTCTGGGATCCACATCTACATCCATATTCCACAAGCCACCTTACGGTGCACAGCAGAGGGTAAAACATTCCTGTTCCACTCGCAAATAGAGCTAGGGAAAAATGACCTTCCATATGCCTCCGTATGAGCCATAATTTCTCTTATCTTCGTCGTCCTTACGCGAAATGTACCTTAGCTAAGTAGAATGCGCCGCAGCTGGCCTCAAATGCCGGTTCTCTGAAATTTCCTCAACAGTGCCTCACGAAAAGAGCATCGACTTCCCTCTACGGATTCCCATTAGAGTACACAAAGCATCTCCGTCATACTTGTGTACTAATCCAACCAACCGCTAACAAATCTTGCAGCACACCTTCGAACAGCTCCAATGTCTTCCTTTAATCCCAGCTGGTGATGGTCCGAAACACTCGAGCAGTACTATAGTAAATGATCGCCCTGGTGCTCTAGCGCCATCTCCTCTAGAGATGAGCTACACTTTCCCAAAATTTTCCCAATAAACCGAATTCACCATTCGCATTTCCTACTACAGTCCTTGCGTGCTTGTTCCACTTCACATCATTTGCAACGTTATGCCTAGATATTTAATCTATGTGACTGTATCAAGCAGCACACAACTAATGCTCTAGTCGAAAGTTACAGGATTATTTTACCCACTCATCGGCATGGACTTACATTTTCCGATATTTAGAGCAACCTGTCAATCATCACACCCAATAAAAATACTGTCAAAGTCATCCTGTATCCTATCATCCTGTATCCTCCTACAGTCACTCAACGACGACATCTTGCCATACGGCGCAGCATTATCAGTAAACAGCTGTAAATTTCTGCTCACCCTGTCAGTCAGGTAATTTATGCCTATAGCCGTCCTATAACACTTCGCCGGCCCGCTCCTGACACACCCTTGGTCTCTGATGAACACTCGCCATCGAGGACAACTTGTTCAGAAATTGATTAGTTGGTTGGTTTGGGGGAGGGGCCAAACACCGAGGACATCGCTCCCATCGGATTAGGGAAGGATGGGGAAAGAAGTCGGCCTTGGGCAAATAACGGAAAACTTAAATCAGGAATGGCAGATGCGGATTTGAACTGCCGTACTCCCCAAATGTGAGTCCAGTATGCTAACCACTGCGCCACCTCGCTCGGTAAGGAAAAGGTGAAACATGTCTGGTTGAAGTTATGAGTACACTAATTGCAATGCCATTCCGTCAACAGGATCAACAATGTGTTTTGTTGTTCTACGTAACAATAGTCTAGACACACATTAACCTGAGCATTGGATAGTATCCAGTCAGATGTGTGGTTTGAGTTTTGTTACAGTGTAGTTTCAATAGTGTTAATGTGTGTTACTGAACCGTAAATTATTCGAAATCCTTAATGTGTGCTGTGGTGTCATTTTTAAAAAATGACTTTACTGTCATGTTTACTATTATTATACTATACGTAAGCACGCCAGACAAAAAAAAAAAAAGTCTCCTGAATGACATACAACACTGATACCGTGTAACATCGCCTCAAGCTTTGATAAAGGCCTCAATTCAGTAAGAAGTCCTCAAGTTCCTTCGGATACGCCGTATCCAGCTGAAACCACTCACTGATAATTAGATCCCGTAAATCCACCAAATTGCGGGGATGCTGATTGCTACTATCACCCATTGTTACAAATAGCGCCAGACATCTATCGGATTAACATGGTGTGGTTTAGAAGGCTAGTCGAGGGGCGGTAGCGAACTTGAGTATTCGTCAAACCAGGAACGTATGCGTGCGCCCTGTGAACTCGGTTATTGACGTCTTGGTAGACTGGAACTGTCACACCATATGCAGCGTGAAGATTAAAGTACAACACTTGGTCCTTGACGCTTCTGAAATAAACATGCTGGTTCGTGTTCACGGTAACTCAACTGAGCAGACCCATGTCACAGTGAAGAAAAAACCAGAGCCATATACGGCCAGTACTACATTCTTCACACTGCGCGTTAACGACTCATTGCACCGTCGACCTTCTCGATACCTTGTATCATTTGAAAGGAGGCAAAAACGGGACTCATTGGACCACACTAACTTTCAGTCAGTTGTTTCTGTGTTGTTTGGCCCATTAAAGACGTGCCACTGTAAGAATGATCTTTAGCGATGTATCAAATTTTGAACGCCCATTGCAAGCATTTGCCTCTGATATGCTCGGTCGGAAATTGTTCTAGATGAATCTGATTTCGCTGAAGACAACAAATCTTTCCCGGTTTTAAATCGGACTCTAGTCGATGTGATCTTATTACGTCCGTTATTCTAGCGCTGTGTACACGGTTGTGAGTGGTATACAATTCCTTGTATACGCAGTGTACAGTTTAAGTTGATACACCAACAAATCTGACAACACAATTCATTGTGTGACCGTGGGAACGTTCCAAATACACTGTGTAATAGAGATGGGGGCCCTCCACGCCCGCACCAACGTGGTGACCAAACCAAAAGTTCTACTGTCACTTCCTAAACATGTTAGTTATCTAGTAAGTGGATCACAGGATGATGGGCTGTGATGTTGTCCGTGCGTCTGGGTAAGACTACGCATTAACACGGTCCATCAGGTGATAGATAGTGGACGAAACGCGAGTGAGGGTAGCGATTTGGAGAGCAGAGGGAAAAAAGTGCCATGGCTCGTGCCGTGGGAAAAAAACCTCTGCGACAGTGGGATGGGTAGTAAGAGCATTAGTGCCTTACTAGCTGCGATAGCTCATGCAAGGTTGGATTTGTTAGTATTGGGTATCATGCATCATTACCGTGACAAGCGATGGCGATGTGTCCCAGTTGCTGCAGCTGCTACATTCCTGGAACAATCAAGATCGTTATACAGTAGTGGGAGATCGGCCATAGATCATCTCACTGTGTGGGGGATGTGTGGAGCTTGTTTGCATGCAGTGTACGGTACGGCTTCCCTGTGTGGTGCCAGTTATTCGGCAGTGTATTTCAGCTGGATATCCAGTAATGGCGTCTGATTAACAGGGGCTCGCCTGTGCCGTTATGTTTGCGTATGCTTGGCCATAGATGTTATGTCCTTACAAGTATGTCTTTTGGTCTTTTATGTTTCCATCTATGGTTGTGGTCGTAGTTCCCCAGATTCAGAATAAACGGGTTCTGCGAATGTCTAGAGTTTCTGTATAGTCTTGTGGTGAGTTTGTGGATTACCTCCGTGAGAGTCTCAAGTCGGTATTCCCGGTGAAGGTACGCGATGCGGGTGTGTCGTGGAGCATTGCTTATGATTTTGAGTACTTTGTTTTGTATGAGCTGCAGACGGCGCAGGCGTGTAGGCGCAGCGTATCCCCAGACAGGAGCTGCGTACGTCATCAGGGGTCGGATAAGTGTCATGTACATGGACCTCGACACCCTTCAGTTCAGTGTGCTACGCCTGTTGAGCATAGGATAGAGCTGTTTGAGCCTCGCACTAGCTCGGTTGGTTATGTGTTGTATGTGGTCCCCCCAGAGTAGGTTCCGGTCCAGCCAGACACCGAGGTATTTGACTTTCTCGCGGAAGCGTATTGGACGTGCATGTAGAGTTATTGGTCTGCAGTAGCGGTGTTTGCGCAGTTGCTTCGGTCTTCTAGTGAACAGAACGGCTTCGCACTTGCCGACGTTTACTCTAACACGCCATTTCTCCAACCAAGGCTCGGCCACTGTGAGTGCAGTCTGTAGGCGTGACGTAATGTTTGATGGTTTCCAATCTTGTGCAAGGATGGCTGTGTCATCCGCGTAGATTGCCATCATTGTGTTGTGTGTGGTTGGGAGATCGTTTATGTAGAGGTTAAACAGTAGGGGCCCTAGGATGCTTCCCTGGGGTACTCCCGCGTGTATACCGTGTCGTGTTGATTGTTTTCCCTGCACGTCAGTGTTGAAACTCCTGTCTGTGAGGTATGAGTGTATTAGACGCAGCAGCCCGTCGGGGAATCCCGCGTCGCTGAGTTAGCGGATGAGGCCGTTGTGCCATAGACGGTCGAAAGCCTTTTCGATGTCCAGGAACACTGCCCCTGTAGCTTTGTTTATGTTGAAGCCATGTGTTATATGTTCAACGACCCGTAGGAGTTGTTGTGTTGTGGAGTGGTGATTCCTGAAGCCGAATTGCTCCGGTCTCAGGATGTCATTTGTTATGCAGTGCCTAGTGATGCGTTTGAGGATCACCTTCTCAACAATCTTACTGAGCGAGCTCAGAAGGCTGATGGGTCGGTAATTTTGTGGGAGGCTGTGGTCTTTCCCCAGCTTCCTGAACATCAGGACCTTGGCCGTCTTCCAAAAGGCGGGGAAGTGTTGGTGTTTTAGTATGGCATTCGTTATGTGTACTCAGTTGCTTTATCCGTGAACTCCTGGAGGACACGGTTTTGAATGCCATGATGATCAGGGGATTTCCTAGCAGCGGAATGCATTATATCTCAGGAGACTTCGGCTGTGCTAGCATGTCGAATGTCGTCGCGCAATGGTTGGGCTATAATGCGTGTAACCTCTTGGTCAGTAGCAAGTGTGAACACTGGATCTGATGGTACCAGGTTCGGTGTGAATGACGCTGCGAGTGTTCGGGCCATTAGTTCTGCTTTCTCTTCCGCGGAGTATGCAGGTCCGTCAGGCCTTTGAAGCGTTGGGGTGTATATTTTCTCCCTGGTGAAGTGTCGGGCTAGTTGCCACACGCCAGGTCGTGCGGTGTCCAGCCCTTCGAGTTTTTGGTTCCACTGTTGTGTTCTATGTGTTTGTATTTTATCGTGTATGATGCCCTGAAGCCTGTTAATGTGCCGTTTGAAGTACGGACGCCTGGTGCGCTGCCATTGTCTCCTGAGGCGATTCCTCGTTGAGATTAGGCCCAGGATTTCCTGGGGCAGGGCCGCACTGCGTTGTTGTGAGGTGCGATCAGGTATGGTGCCTGCCATTGCGTCCTGGACGGCGTTAGTGAGGGTTTCTACTGCCTCGTCAATTTGTGCTGTTTCATTAATTTCGTGTATAGGTGGGATGTGGCTATCGAGCTTTTGCTTGAACAATGTCCAATTCGCACGTCCGTAGTCCAACATATTGCGTTGTTCCATGTGCTGCAGTGTTTCTTCAATGTATGGTATTACAGGTTGGTGGTTTGAGGGCAGATCGTTTTCAACGGCAACGTTGAGTGTCGCTGTAATGCCCTTGATGAGGGCCATGTCTATCACGTCTGGCCTGTGTCCCCTCTGATAGGGAATGTGCGTCGGTTCAGTCATACAATGTGTGATCGTGGGAACGTCAAAATAGGATAGATCCTTTCTGCCATTCTGTCACGTCTCCATGTCGACGGATCTTACTAAGCTGCTCGATACAACCGACTGTCACATACAGGACGTTCGGAAATTCCCGTTACAAACTTCTAGGCCTTGTAGAGGGGAGTGAGTACATACTATATGGAATAGGAACACGCTTTCAGAAACGTAATGTGTCCGTGCTTCAGCCGTTTAGAAATGTGTTTGCTAGGTAGGTATGCAACGGGGTAGTCATGGTTGGCTGGTAACGTCTATCCTACAATTCTGACCTGGTTCGATACTCATTCAAGCGTTGTGTTGAGCAGCATGGTTGAGTATCCATTTGCAGAATACACCGCCATGATCCTTCTGAATGACGGAGATCACGGTAATCGAAGAGGCGCTCACCGCCTTTATCAAGATCGTTCTCCACAATGCCCGAATTCATCGCATACCATTTTCACCACAGTTGCGCAACGGCTTCGAGAAAGGGTGGATTCACCGTCAGCAGGCGTGACTGTCGTGCACCAAGGAGACGCCGCACAACCGAATTGGAAGAAGCCATACTGCATCACGTTGAAGGGAACCCGTCAACGAGCGCACGAGCAATTTCTTTGGTTATTAATGGGTGGAACTGTAAAACAAGTGATGTACTGGATCACGTCTAATCAATTACTTGTGAAAGCGGTCGCCCTGCCAAAATGTTTTAAATTACCGTTTCCAGACAAGTACACCAATACCTTAAAGTGGAAACGTCAGTGCATGTGCCTCTCTTGCGACAACTTTGAGGAAGCTGTTCCAATTCAAAATATTATCTACTCACTCCCCTCTACAAGTCACAGAAGTTTGTAACGGGAATTTCCGAATACCCTATATACATCAGCTCACAGTACTAACATACGTCAGTGGTGGAAGGTCACATGGCCGCATGTTGCCTGGTGTAGACCCTTGTTTTGCGCTCCAAAGCGATCAGTGTTCTCTTTTATAGGGGTGACTAATATGTTATCCGATGAGCTCTCAAATGTTTATGTGAATGGTACAATACTTTCCATTTTCTTGTTACCAATCGAAGCCTAAAACTCCACAAGTGACACAGTGGCTGTGATTTTCTACTACAGTTTAGTGAATGGAAGCGGGTTGCGTGCTCGTGCTCTCTGAACTGAAAATATGGACGTCGCAGAATACCATCTGATAAAGCGCTCCTCCAACTTCTCCATTTTCTTATGGATATAGCTTTCATAGTACTCCAAAAGTTAAAGAGTGGAATGCCTCCATCAGTCCGTAGGTGAGATAAAACAGCGTGTGCTAGATTTAGTGGACGAAAATCTTGAAACCAGCGTGAGGGAGGTCTTCATGAACAACAGCCGGAGCCATATTATCTTCAGCGTGTCAACGTTCTGACATCACAAGACCATCGTGGTTGATTACAATTCTGTCAATGGCTCTGCAGACATGTAATGCAAATACACTGTTTGCACCTGAGATTTTATTTATTGATAAGGCGGTGCTAACAAACGATGATGAAGTTAAATTTCATGATCAGCTTTTGAGGGTCGATGTCGATTCGCATGCAACTGCAGAAAGAGGATATCATCAGCAACTTTCTCAAAGTAGAAGCGGGTACTCTTGGAGAGAAATTAATAGGATTATAGGGCTGCCGTAGATTACTAACAGGACTTTCTGATTAACGCATTGCCTGCCTTTTTGCAGGACGCCATGACAGCAAAGACTACAGATTTAGGGTCACGCACGATGGGGTACCACCACGTTTTCGCAGAAACGTGCGTGAAAACATGACGTTGGCGTCTCCGGTGAGGCGACGTTAACAAGCCCCAGCATAACAATGTATTGGTCGGGGAGACCCCACATCTTCGTTCCCCTTGTTACCCAGACATCAACCCCCTAGACTTTGGATTACTGGAACACTTGAATGGTCTAGGCCACTTCGGTCAACGATGTGCAGACACTACAGGATCGTGTAGTCAATGCACGCCAGTACCAACAACAACAACAAATCGGACAACGAGGGTGCGATTCCTTAAGCCAAAGGGCAGTGGGAATCATTGTCAAGGATGGACGCTACGTCGAACTACTACTGTGAAAAAACGTCATGACTGAACTTTACGTTAGCGTTCCTTACGAAGTGTTCAGATCTCAAAAAAGTTTAAGTTTCCGAATCAACGTTTACCTGACTTATTTTCGTGTTTTAATAATAACTACCACTTCTCAATTTATTCGACACTTTTACACACTAGCTTAGCGCCCACTGCTTCGCTCGCGTAGACTGTATGGTCTGCACAGATTTCTTTGTGTTTTTTGTTTTTCTTCAATCGAATTTTTACGTTGTTCACAAACTGGAACACCTAAACTTTTCACCCTTAATAAGGTTGCAGAAGCATGGTCTTTGCAGAAAGTACTTCTGGCCAAAAAGCGACTCTGATAGCTCGAGTCCTCGGCTCTTGTTAATCATGCCTCTTGCGTTTTTCTGGTGGTGTCTAACCGAGAAGTGAAATAGCAATTTTCATAGGTTTAAATTTAAATTTTTTTATATAACGAAATACGTTCTCAAAAAAATTTATCCTCTATTTTACCCCCTTAGTGATTGACTTTCCAAAAATGCAGGAACACGTATTTTTTTATTTCTGACTGAAAAACCAAAACCGAAATTTCGTAGTTCTAGGTTCAAAATTGCTTTAATAGCGACATCCCCTATTTCAGCCCCTTAGGAGTGTAATTTCGAACAATCCCTTCTTAAACGATGCCTACAGTATAAGATCCACACCCTCTCCAAACTTCAAGTTTCTGTCCTAAGGGGTTTGGGCTAGGCGATGATGAGTCAGTGAATCAGTCTGGCCCTATTCCGCCCCCTGAGGGGTTGAATTTCCAGAAACACTGAAACACTTTTTTTTTTTTTTTTTTTTTTTTTGTTTCTAACAGAGATGAGTGGCGTACTTTTGTTTTCAAATGCAGCCATGAACCTACAAACAGGGTCTTCCTAACAGATTGAAACAGTATCTCGATCCCGGATCCCTGTCTTTTGCGAGCAAAGTTCTTACCAACTGACCTACCCAGTACAATTTTAGCAGAACTGAAGCAGTGATGACGAATTTTGAGTCGCACGTGGATAGCTCGAACAGTGAAAGCATTATTGCCGAAAGGCAGGTTGTAGGGTTCTAGTCTCGTTCCGGCGTTCACATGTGATCACACACTACGCAGCCGAGTGAAAGACCCAAGCCGGAACTCATGCAAATCCTGTTTAGCTACCAGTGGGACATAACCAGCACAACTGCCTTTATCATATCTGTGTTCGTGCCCAAGATATGAGCAGCGGTACGTCTTTTTCAAACAGCGCCCTACATTTTTTTATTCAGTATTGCACAACTCCTCCCCCCCCCTCTCAAAACCTGTTTAAAAACGTAGCACAATGTACCACTCACGTAAACATGACATTATTAAAATCCTTGCACTAAACTGACTTTGACTCTGCTGTATAGCACACAGTACAGATACTGGGGGGTAAAAGTAACTCGTCAACTTTCTGGAGTTGGCAACAAACAAATGGAAACACAAGGAAAATGCCCATCGCTCATTCACTCAATCGCCTTCAGGTGAAGGTTTGTGCACATATCTTGTACACCAACGAATAGAATGCCGAAATGCTAGGCATATATGGAGAATGTAAGTTAGGAGAACAGTAATTGCAATATATAACAACTACTGTTGATATCCTTGTAACGAACAGTTACACGGAAGGCAGCCTTGCTCGTTAATGTCCCCTGGAAGCTAAAAAATATTTTCCTGTACATTTTTCATTTTACTTCTGTGTAAAACGTTATTTGGGGCGGTCAAGACGTACGGATATCATGTCGGGCGTGTCCGGCTGAGGGCATAGAACGTATACAGAGAATGACGCGGGAGTGTCACAGGTTATATGAGTGGCTTGACAGTTAAGATTTTTCAATAGGTCTATTACAGACACACGAAAAATGAAGCCGCACATTTCGTGAGAATCTGCTTAGAGAACTTAAAGGTCCATCTGTAGGGCAGAAACTACGAATATTCGTCAGTATATTACATACCTATCACGGAGAGATTGTGGAGATAAAAATAGGTACTCGCAGAGAGCAGCAACAGGAGCTATCCGTTCTTCCTGTACTCTTTCTGTTAACTGAACGGGAAGAAATGTATAGATTGGTACAAGAAAAAGTATCCTCTGTTACATACTTCATAGTGATTCACAGATAACAAAAGTAAATCTATATCTACAAACATACTTCGCAAGCCACCATACGGTGCATATTTACGGTGTGTATATTTACCACTACTATTCATTCCCTTTCTTGTTCCATTCGCAAACTGAGCTAGGGAAAAATGATAAATGTCGGTTCTCTAAACTTTATCTATAGTGTTTTGCGAAAAGAACGTCTTCTTTCCTCCATGGATGACGGAGTAGTTTCGTTATACACGCTTGTTGATCGAACCTACAGGCAAGTAATCTAGCAGTACGCCTCTATACTGCTTTGATTGCCTTCCTGTAACATGACCTGGTAGGCATTTCAAACACTAGAGCAGTACTCACGAATTGGCCGCACAAGTAATCCGTACGCGAGTCTTTATAGAAGTGCTACACTTTCACAGAATTCTCTCAATAAACTGAAGTCGAGCATTCACATTCCCTACAACCGAAATTAAAGTGCTCGTTCCATCTGATGTCGCTTTGCAACGCTACACCTAGATATGCAATCCACGTGACGATGTCAAGCAGCACTCCACTGTATTCCCATACTAAAGGATTGATTTTCCTATTGATCTTCATTTTTATCAAATAGAGAAGTTGCAGAAGATCTTCACGATTCGAGATGCTAAGGAAACCTCTACAACCAGTTAACACCTTTCATTTGGGACATGTAAAACGCTCGGCCGACAGAAGAGGAATGACACGGTGCATGTACAAAATGAAGTGGAACAGTACCGAAGACACGAAATATGCGACTCTGAAAACGTGCAATATCTCTAACACCAAACTGCAGTAACTCGCCAGAACAAAGTGTAGTGCAGGAAACTTGTTTTGAGACAATGACAAGACCGTTCAGGCATCCGAATGTTGGATTTCATGACTGCAATCAGTCTGTCTACGGTATTTTTAGCATTCTGCGGTAAAGTCACAATTCGAAGGTCTCGATTTTCTTTGCTGTTGGCATATTTACTGTGGATCCTTCAGAACCGTACAGAAGTAGAGACCAGACGTAGCATCTTTCAAATCGAACTCCAAAGGCTTGCTTAGATCTATGTCTGTCTTGTGGAAATTTTCTTGAATTTTATGTAAGCATTACGGGCGAGCGACATTTTATCTCCATTTCTAACCTCCAGTCTTCACAGAGGTACTTAAACTACCCTACTTTTTGTATTAAGGAGCCACTGAAATGTAGATAAGCATTTGTAAAGGAGTCGGGCCGTCGCGTGATAATAACCAAATTGTCTTTTGCGTGTTTATATTCAGACCTAGATTACTGCTGTAATGTATTACTATGTTAAGTAGTCATCATCTTAATTATCGTCAATAAATACTATATCACCAGCATACCGTGTTAGTGACCTCATTATCAAATTTCACCTGGGCTGTCTGGTTACCATATAAATTCTCTATGCAGCGGACCTTTTTCTGACGGCTTTTTCAGAATCAATAAGAAAGACCTACGTTTTTATCCTAATCATAGCATATTTGCAATGTAACGTTCGTGGAACTACTATTACTTTTGAACCTAAACGTTTCCTAAACGCAAACTGTCACAGAAATGACTTTCTTATATATTTCATATAACCTTTGATGGATGGATGATTTTCAGAAATATTTTAAAGGAATGGCTCATAAGACGAACGTGTCTATGATCTTCACGTTTTCGGTGGAGCACTACACCGAATACACAAATTGCGAGAAATGTTGACAACGTAAAGAAAAGAGCTGAATACCTACGATATATCTGTCGGAATATCAAATATACAGCCCGTCAGTACAAAAAGTTTCGAGACTGGACTAATAAAAAAAATGGAGAAACGATAAATGGTGGTTCTTACACTTCAACTGTTCTACATAGTGCCCCTCCCCTCACCCACTTGAATATAATGCACAGGAAGTTCATACAATCATGTAAAAATGTCCGAAAAGTCATTCTTTGCCATGGTGTTAACTAGTGCGTTACGATGGCTTGAATGTCGGTTATGTCCTCAAAGCGTTGACCCTCTATGTGAATTTCTGAGGGCCAAAAAATTGTCAAGAAAACACTTTTTTTAGGTCGTTACAGTGGTGTTACCCATTAAACACTGATTCACAGATGTCGCTCCACTGCGATTTGTGACACAACAACTTTGACAAACTACGGTCGCACGTCTATTACTTAACACCGCCTTCTCGCGAGTGACAGGTCGAATGAACATTATTTTGTTGTCTGCATGTGTTATTTTACGCTGCCACGTAGATACCGCGCTGACGTTGCTTATATGCCAAGAATCAAATCGGTCTCTGAATTTTCTAGTCAGACGGTTTACTTCTACAGTTCATAACGGAAAGGAAGATCGAAGCTAGAAGGAAAAAAGGGCGAAGAAGAATATCTTGACATAAAGCAGTGGACAGAACTACCAAGTGCAGATTAACAGCAACATACTGCGGTTCATAGACTAAAGCTGCATCGTGTGGTCGTCAACAGGATAGGCAGAAGAAGAAGAAGCAGCAGCAGCAACAGAGGAAGGAGGAGAAAGAAGAACTAGGTTGCAGCTGTAACTTCCACTTTTGTGCGGTCCGCTATATTTAAGACTCGCGTACATAGATCACAATGGTTGACAATGAACTCATTCACAAGCATATCTGACACAAATCTAGAATTTCTGTGAAGTATTCAAAATGTGGCTTTTTAATCGTTATAATAACGCCAGAATTGTTTGTGAAAGTTGTAGTATAACCGGCTACAAAAAGATGTTTAATTTTATAGTGTATACTACACCTATATAGTTTGGTAATATTGTAATGTCGATGCCTACATGTTTCTTTTACATGTAGTTTTTCACGCAAACTTAAGCAAGGGGCGATAAAACGACAGGTACTTGCTTTTATGAATTTCGTAGCTTCAAGAGATTATATTAACTGTCTTGATCACTTCTAATACATCTGTGGCAAACTTGTAGTGAAAAAATAGCAGCGAACAATGTCAGACTTTGTCGAAATAGTGTATTTTGCGTACTTTGGCGTAAAGGTTTGGGTTTGGGACGAGTCATGATCCCCACATCGAGTGTGATTAAGTTGTACGGATGGATCCCTGATTCTTGTGCTGATGGGGTAGTCGCGGAAAAGGCAGGCACTGGTCTAAAAAAACTGGCCAATTAGAATACCAAAACTTGGAGGGAAAACAATTTAATATCCAATTCAAAGGTGGACCAAAATAGCTCCGCCTACAGCTCAAATACAACTTGACACTATAATACAATTTGTTAAAGTCCTATCAGAAGATGTTGAAACTTTCGAGTATCTGCTACGTAAGTTCTCGTAGCTAGCAGAAGCTAAGATAAAGGAAAGGGGGTTTTTGTCAGCCCTGCCGTTCGGAAACTAATGAAAGAGAAAATGAATGAAATTTAAAGATCGTCTTGGATACGCTTTAAGCAAATTGTCAAAAAGTGTCTTGGCAACCCCAAAGGCCTTGATTACGAAAATCAGCAACGAACAAGCTGAATAACTTGAAAGTACTGGATGCCTCAACGAGATTCAAGGCCGGCCGAAGTGGCCGTGCGGTTAAAGGCGCTGCAGTCTGGAACCGCAAGACCGCTACGGTCGCAGGTTCGAATCCTGCCTCGGGCATGGATGTTTGTGATGTCCTTAGGTTAGTTAGGTTTAACTAGTGCTAAGTTCTAGGGGACTAATGACCTCAGCAGCTGAGTCCCATAGTGCTCAGAGCCATTTTTTTTTAGATTCAAGTTGCACTTAGCCGGCCGAAGTGGCCGTGCGGTTAAAGGCGCTGCAGTCTGGAACCGCAAGACCGCTACGGTCGCAGGTTCGAATCCTGCCTCGGGCATGGATGTTTGTGATGTCCTTAGGTTAGTTAGGTTTAACTAGTTCTAAGTTCTAGGGGACTAATGACCTCAGCAGTTGAGTCCCATAGTGCTCAGAGCCATTTGAACCATTTTGCACTTCTGGGTCCTCACAATTACTTTGTGAAAAAAGAACTTATGTGATAGACGGAATTTCTTATCATTTCTTAAATTATATATATAAAAAAAGCATAGGCGTCACTTGAAGTGATTAAGAAAGAATTGTGAAGTATGAATTTGTAGAAGTGTAATACACTACTAGCCATTAAAAATGCTACACAAAGAAGAAATGCAGCTGATAAACGGGTATTCATTGGACAAATATATTATACTAGAAGTGACATGTGAATGCATTTTCACGCAATTTGGGTGCATAGATAGTACCCAGAACAACCACCTCTGGCCGTAATAACGGTCTTGATACGCCTGGGTATTGAGTCAAACAGAGCTTGGATGGCGCTACAGGTACAGCTGCCAATGCAGCTTCAACACGATACCACAGTTCATCAAGAGCAGTGACTGTCATATTGTTGCTCGGCCACCATTGACCAGACGTTTCCAATTGGTGAGAGATCTGGAGAAGGTGCTGGCCAGGGCAGCAGTCGAATATTTTCTGTATCCAGAAAGACCGGTACAGGACCTGCAGCATGCGATCGTGCGTTATCCTGCTGAAATATAGGGTTTCGCAGGGATCGAATGAAGGGTAGAGCCACGGGTCGTAACACATCTGAAATGCAACGTCCAGTGTTCAAAGTGGCGTCGATGCGAACAAGAGGTGACCGAGAAGTGTAACCAATGACACCCCATACCATCACGCCGGGTAATACGCCAGTATGGCGATGACGAATACACGCTCTCAATATGCGTTCACCGCGATGTCGCCAAACACGGATGCGACCACCATGATGCTGTAAACAGAACCTGGATTCATCCGAAAAAATGACATTTTGCCATTCGTGCACCCAGGTTCGTCGTTGAGTACACCATCGCAGGCGCTCCTGTCTATGATGCAGCGTCATGGGTAACCGCAGCCATGGTCTCCGAGCTGATAGTCCATGCTGCTGCAAACGTCGTCGAACTGTTCGTGCAGATGGTTGTTGTCTTGCAAAAGTCTCCTTCTGTTGACTCAGGGATCGAGACGTGGCTGCACGATCCGTTACAGCCATGTGGATGAAATGCCTGTCATTTTGACTGCTAGTGATACGAGGCCGTTGGGATCCAGCACGGCATTCCGTATTACTCTCCTGAACCCACCGATTCCATATTCTGCTAACAGTCATTGGATCTCGACCAACGCGAGCAGCAATGTCGCGATACGATAGACCGCAATCGCGATAGGCTACAATCCGACCTTTATCAAAGTCGGAAACGTGATGGTATGCATTTCTCCTCCTTACTGGAGGCATCACAACAACGTTTCACCAGGCAACGCCGGTCAACTGCTGTTTGTATATGAGAAATCGGTTGGAAACTTTCCTCATGTCAGCACGTTGTAGGTGTCGCCACCGGCGTCAACCTTGTGTGAATGCTCTGGAAAGCTAATCATTTGCATATCACAGCATCTACTTCCTGTCGGTTAAATTTCGCGTCTGTAGCACGTTACCTTCATGGGGTAGCAATTTCAATGGCCAGTAGTGTATTTAACTTGTCGCGTTAGCTCTGGCGACTTCATGTAGGAACGTTCAGAGCCAGAAAGTGTGTGCCCCTGGCGAGCAGTGAGCAGCGGGTTGCCTGTCGGTGGCGGTGTTTGCCGGGCCAAGGGCGGCACGCGGTTAACAAGGAAGCGCCCCTCGCCGCCTCTAGTGGAGAACCGGCTAATGAAACCCGGAGGAGCTGCCGCGGCACAGCTCTGCGACACACTGGAAAGAGCGCGGCGCGGTGCAGCAAGGTGTTTCACCACGGAGCTTTTCTTCAGGTAAATTCACTACAGCAGCCGTCGGGACAATAGCCACCTCAAGGTCATCTCATCGACCTACAGCACTGCCAGTTAGTGGTAGTTGCAAATGTTAGTAAAAGTTACGAGAAAAAATTGAAACATCTCTACTTTTAGTCTACAATATGAAGGAAAACTTTCAACAACAAAACTCCCTTCAACTGCTACGAAACAAAAACTAATGCTACAAAAATTTGTGAACAAGGATTTTTTTGCTTCAAGCTGTGAAAAAAAAAACAGCATCACTGGCATATTTGTAGTGAAAAGATTCTCAAAATTTATAGTTACATGTGATAAATATTTTATCGTGAAAAGATAAAGGTATTCCGAGGTAAGTAATAAAATACCGTGAGAGGTATGAAACTTCCACCTGTGTAACGAAAAATGTCGTCGCTGATGAATTTGCGTTGCGCTGGACCTTGTAGAAGCTTTGAGCGAGAAAGTTGTGAAGAAAACTACCAAATTTATTTTGGTAACATCTTCGACATCCTTCTACATTTACATCTACATCCATACTCCGCAAGCCACCTGACGGTGTGTGGCGGAGGGTACCTTGAGTACCTCTATCGGTTCACCCTTCTATTCCAGCCTCGCATTGTTCGTGGAAAGAATGATTGTCAGTATGCCTCTGTGTGGGCTCTGATCTCTCTGATTTTATCCTCATGGTCTCTTCGCGAGATATACGCAGGAGGGAGCAATATACTGCTTGACTCCTCGGTGAAGGTATGTTCTCGAAACTTCAACAAAAGCCCGTACCGAGCTACTGAGCGTCTCTCCTGCAGTGTCTTCCACTGGAGTTTATCTATCATCTCCGTAACGCTTTCGCGATTACTAAATGATCCTGTAACGAAGCGCGCTGCTCTCCGTTGGATCTTCTCTATCTCTTCTATCAATCCTATCTGGTACGGATCCCACACTGCTGAGCAGTATTCAAGCAGTGGGCGAACAAGCGTACTGTAACCTACTTCCTTGGTTTTCGGATTGCATTTCCTTAGGATTCTTCCAATGAATCTCAGTCTGGCATCTGCTTTACCGACGATCAACTTTATATGATCATTCCATTTTAAATCACTCCTAATGCGTACTCCCAGATAATTTATGGAATTAACTGCTTCCAGTTGCTGACCTGCTATATTGTAGCTAAATGATAAATGATCTTTCTTTCTATGTATTCGCAGCACAGTACACTTGTCTACATTGAGAGTTAATTGCCATTCCCTGCACCAAGCGTCAATTCGTTACAGATCCTCCTGCATTTCAGTACAATTTTCCATTGTTACAACCTCTCGATATACTACAGCATCGTCCGCAAAAAGCCTCAGTGAACTTCCGATGTTATCCACAAGGTCATTTATGTATATTGTGAATAGCAATGGTCCTAAGACACTCCCCTGCGGCACACCTGAAATCACTGTTACTTCCTTATGGTATCGTGTCAAGTATGGACGCACTTTATTTACTAGAGACGACAGCGGCAGCTCTTATTGACCCTTCGTCACTACACACACACATCGCCCAAATCGCCGATATACGCTATACAGAAATAATTGTTGGTACTTTCAGGCGAATATTTCCGTCCAATTCCTGCAAAATATATTTTTGCTTGTGGTTTTGTGAAACCCACGTTCTATCCAAGTACAGTCCAAGACTATTATCCTCAGCATGCAGCAACTGCATTTTACAAAAAAACATCGTTCTTGCAGCAGCACTGTCTCTGCATTTCATTAAAATGTTGCATCCATCATTATACTTTCAGAATCAAAAACGAAATGAGCGGACAAGACAAATAACGGATGGCTCTGAGCCAGAACCATTAATTTTTTCATAGAGATCACTCTGTATTTTTCTGGCCTCTTCTATATTATCGAAGTACAGTTCTACGCACTAACGTTTTGTAATTTCCGTTCTCATTTATATTCCTTTCTCGGGGAATCAAAACACGTGCTCACATATAGAGATACTGCCGATGTTACTACACTGTCAATACAGAAAACAGTCGACTCGAAAATACTACTAGGTTCTGCTGTCATTTTATGAACTTGCGCAAAATTTATATTATTCCTGGCTTCTTCACTGTTGGCCAGTTCAGCAAAATGTCGCCGGTGCGTTCTATACGGCAGTTATAGACTGTTTTCGAATGTCTTTTCGCTCTACACGCACACCAACCGGAATAGCACTACACGTGATTCCTTGCTCCTGCAGTTCGCTCACTACCAGACACTCGTCAATGCATCGTTTCACGACGACTGAAACCAAACGTGAAAACACGACCTCGCACGTCAGCCGACTCTGACGTAATGCCCTATTAATAGTGTACATGCAGCAACAAAGCCATGGGGCGGCCTAATCGCAGCAGACTCGCTTCTTGGCTATCACAACATACACGTAAGCACTGAAATGCTCGTTTTCCCGCGTGGTCGCTGAAGACAGACGCGAAAAAGAAAACAGCCTTTATTATATTTTTTACATAGCTCAATTTCCAAATTTCACAGCTAATTTTCGGAGAACAATGTACCATGAAAATAAAATTGTCGAAAAAGGCTAGAAATGTTAGCAATTCCATGCTATCTTTAACACATTATACTTTATTTGGTTGGGTGAGAACCCGTTCTTGTTTATAGGCTTGCAGCCTGACCGGTATCAGTCCAGCTAATTAAATGCACACATTCAAGGGTTGACTGTACCTGCTATCAACAACAAATCCGACTCGGTTCTTGAGTCCACAGGTAGAATAGGAAGTGTAGTAAGCAAAGACAGAATGGAAAAGACCGTATGTTAAGGGGGGAAAATAGGAATAATAATAATTATTATTATTATAATTATAATAATAGTAATAAGAAGAACAATCGTGTCGGATTTGTTGTTGATAGCAGGTACAGTCAACCTGTGAATACAAGCCTTAATAATAATAAAAATCTCTGCTTTAAAAACCAAAATGCAAAATTAGCTCTTCCTAATGAAGAAAGCTGCAAAGCTGTCGAAGTTTACTTCGCCAATTTACTAAATTGTCCAGAACCCACAGAAAGATTCCCACTAAAGAACCCGCACACACCAAACACGACTCAATACCACTCTCAAAAGAAGAAATCCTCAAGCACATCCACCATCTCAAAAACAACGAATCGGCTGGTGAAGACAACATAGTAGCAAACTACTGAAAAATTTAGGCCCTAAATCACTTGACAAGCTCACGCAAATTATTAAAGAAATTTGGACAACAGAAGAATTACCTGACGGTTGGAAGTGTGCACTTATCCACCCCCTGCACAAAAAAGGCGACAGAACGGATGTCAACAATTATCGAGGCATTTCACTACTGCCGGCAGGTTTGGCCGAGCGGTTCTAGGCGCTTCAGTCTGGAACCGCGCGACCGCTACGGTCGCAGGTTCGAATCCTGCCTCGGCCGTGGATGTGTGTGATGTCCTTAGGTTAGTTAGGTTTAAGTAGTTCTAAGTTCTAGGGGACTGATGACCTCAGATGTTAAGTCTCATAGTGCTCAGAGCCATTTCACTACTTCCATTACTACAAGATCTTCTCTTCATGCCTATTGCAGAGAACATAGGAACAAATTGAAGATTGGGTAGTATCAAGAAGGTCTCTTACTCGGACGTTCCTGCCCTGAAAAAATTTTTGATGCAAAAACAACGTCGAAGTACAGAGCTATTAGCCCACCATACGCACATTCGTCGACTTCAAGAAGGAATATGACAATAGAACTCGGACTTGAACAGAAAATACGTAAACTCATTGAACAGACACTCTCCAACACAACCTCTAAAGTAAAATTCATGGGTGAAATCTCGGAATGTTTTGAGATCAGAACTGGAGTAAGATAAGGAGACAGACTACTTCCAATTGCGTTCAATATCATTTTGGACAAGGTCATAAGGGAATGGGAGAGAGTGCTTACAAAACGTGGCCTATGGAAACCAGTGAAGATTGGAAGAAAAACTGAAGTCAACTGCCTAGCCTTTGCCGATGACCTTTCAGTTTTGACAGACAATGAACAAAATGCAATACATCAAATAGCAATACTTAAGGAATGCGCCGAGAAGGTTAGCTTGAAAATTTCTTTTGAGAAAACTGGATTTATTTGTACACTCTTAAACATACTGAATGTCACCACAAAATATGGACGGATAAACAGAGTTCCACATTTTAAATACCTGGGGGAAATTTTGGAACCCATTAGACTAGAAAAAAATCTTAAGAAACTCGAGCACAGAAACTAAACAGAGCCCACGGTCGAACACACCAACTTTACAACAAAGAGTGCATGTCCAAAAATCAGGCACTACAGCACTGTCATTAAGCTCGAGGTGCTATAGGCAGCAGAAACCTCCTCAAAGATGCTACTGCAAAATCTACAAAAAGAAGAACGAAAGATCATTAGGAAAATCCTTGGGCCACGAAAAACTGAAGCTGGATATAGACTGCAAACCAACAAGACTACAGAGGAAATTTCAAATATTGCTGCTGACATTAGAAAATGACGCCTTACATTCTATGGACACATACACAGACTTCTTAAGTATAGACTCACACACCAGATACTCACAGCCACTGAAACCTTAAAGGTATGGCATGGGCCGAACAAGTACGAAGAGACCTTACTGATGCTCAACTCACCATCCAGGACACTGCAGACCTTAACACCTACAGAAGCAAACTAGACAAGTGGAAAGTCCAGCCAGAGACAAGAGCAAAAAAGACTGGTACAAAGTGAACGGATGATAGACAGAAAGAAAGCCACGAGCGAGAACATGAAGGTCTCATGGAAAAACCGCAGGAACAGTTGTAGAATGGCTCTGAGCACTATGGGACTCAACATCTGAGGTCATCAGTCCCCTAGAACTTAGAACTACTTAAACCTAACTAACCTAAGGACATCACACACATCCACGCCCGAGGCAGGATTCGAACCTGCGACCGTAGCGGTCGCGCGGTTCCAGACTGTAGCGCCTAGAACCGCACGGCCACCTCGGCCGGCAGCTGTAGAAGCTTCACGTGATCCACAATGGGTCTACTACGTGTATAATTAATAATAATAATAATAATAAATAGACATTACCAAACTCGTGAAGAGAAGACTGGAACAGTATTCTTCTCTTTAGACGCTCGTGGAGACTATAGTTTGCAAATCTGTGTGTACCAAATACTGATTTAAACAAATTATTATTATTATGTTTAAACATTTTACTATTATTAAAACCGTGTGAATATGGATCACGTTGAAAGCAAACGAGATGGGACGTTATATTTGCGACGGCGAGGACTGAGTGAGGTAGGGGTGGGGGAGGGAAGGAGCAGTGCCACAGTCTGGCTCCTCCTCCCCCAGAACGGAACCCTGGACCCGCGCCTGGATAATGACCACTACCTACAATGGTCCACTCCATTTGATGCAGACTGTTCCTTCCGCGATTGAAGCGGATGAGGAGCTTTCGTCACGAGACGTATTAGGTATGCGAAGTCCTTTGGCTACGAACGAGCCCTCTCAAACTGCAATCTCCCTCTTGCGTTCTTGCTGTTGTCTTCCGTCCGAAGACTGGTTTGATACAGCTTTCCACGCTAGTCTATCCTGTTCAAGCATTTTCATCTCCGAATAACTACTGCGACCTACAAGAATTTGAACTTGTGTACTTCAATCATCTCAGCTCCTTTCATGCTCAGTCAGTCTAGTAGTTACAGCCCTACCTGACTAACCTACATATAATTTGCCACACAAATTGCAGGAAATCCTATAAATTCCAGTCCTTTCTAAAGGTGTAATTTTGTCTTCACAGAATATGAAGAACAGTATTTCTAGCTGGAGTGTATTTCCTGGATGTTAGTTTGCTGGTAAGTGCCGGTGAACTCCTACCCACATACAGCATGAGGCCCATTTGTTATCAACATGGTTTATTGCTTTCAGAGGAAGATATAAACGTGGTTCATGGGCACGTATCAAGAACATTAAGTCGAAAACCGTGATCCTGTTGTCATAGATGTTGCAGAAGGCGGCACATGGGCAGTTTAGCCGACTAGTTTAAGTCTGAAAGTAAATGCGCTCTTTAGGCGACCGACTATTACATTTCTTTCCCATGCCTGATATCGATTTTAAGGATGTTTTCATTTTTGAATTATACACCACTTCTAAGTATCTTTATGTGAAAAACATCTTTAATAATAATCATGCACTTGCCTAGGAAGGTGGTTTGACAACAATGAAACTGAGCATGTGGCGAACGAACCATTAGACCGTCCACTCTGTTCGCTGACTTTGCGATCTCTGTGTGCCATCCATTTCCAAATCTAACCATATTTGCGAATGGAAAAATTCTGAACAGGTTATGGTAGACTTAAAATAGTGGCAAACTATTCAAAAGAGCACTTTATGGGTGGGCTAACCAATGGAAAAAAAATTTGGATGCAGTACACAGACCAGCCTAAAGGGCCTCACGCTGAAAAATAAGCGCGTTATTTATCTAAAAAGACAGCCTTTCACTTGCAGTTTGGGAACTTTGCACTTTGGACTCGTAGAAGAGGTCCTGGCGCTGTTAAGTAATCACACCCACAGCAATCCAGTTCGTAATAAATGACTTCTATTGTCTACATAAGTTGTTTCAGAGCTGTTACCAACGAGCAATGCCTAATAGATAAAAACCCACAACAACATTTCAGCCCAACATTCTCCTTAGAGTTTAATTGTTGACGAGTTAAATGGTCACCGGTCAGAAAAGCGAAGCAATTTATTTGCGATATCTTAGAACTTGCGTATGGACTTGCAGGCTCATCTGGTTTCCATACTTACGTCAGCAGCAGTTGCGACGGCCCGCGACACTCCGAAGTTGATCTGTAAAAAAAACGCAATCCATAAAGTGGACAACCAACAACAATCGAACAAGAAAACTTAGTCAGTATCAGCGTGTGACATACGTCGGAAAAAAATAGAAATACAATAGATTTAGGTTTATCACATGACAATCGGTTCGCGGTGCAAAGGCTAAACTGGATAAATTTAAAGATGCTTACAAATGATTTGATACGTGCCGCTTCATAACAGATGAGTCATTCAGAACGAGACACATCACTGAAGACAATTCTGTTTCAGTCAATGAGACGTATATGGCATAAGACGTATATGGAGACGTCCTGAACAGCGGTGGGTACCAACCCGACCGTCACTCACTATACGGCCCCACAACAGCGAGTGCCCTTTCTTTTCATAAAGGCCTGCTTTGGTTGTCGTCCACGGCATCCTCACAGCACAGCGGTACGTCGACGATATTCTACGCCCCATTTTGTTGCCCTTCATGGCGAGCCACCCCGGGTTTGCTTTTCAGTTAGTTAATACCCGCCCGCACACTGTGTGTGTGTGTCTGCTGCTTGACTTCGTACTCGCTATTCCCTACCTTGGCCAGCAAGGTTGCCGGATCTCTCCCCAAATGAAAACGTTTGGAGCATTTGGGCAGGTCGCTCCAATCAACTCGCGACTTGGATGATTTAACGCGCACATTGGGCAGAATTCGGCACGATGCCCTCAGGAGGATAGTCAACAACTCTATCAGTCAGTGCCAAGCTGAATAACTGCTTGCATGAGGGCCAGAGGTGGACACACGCGTTATTGACTTGCTTAATTTGTGAAGGTCTTTCTCTTGAATAAATCATCCATTTCTCAGTAATTGCGATGATTTGTTTGTTTGTACGTGTACATCAGACTTACCGATTTCCATCCCATTAAGATAATTCCTTCGTGGCGGTTTTTTTGTCATCTTAGAGTGCATATGAGAAACAATCTGTCTAATGGTTTAAGTATCCCTTTACTGTAGTTAAAACTGACTGTCAGAAAGAAAAGTAGACCGTACATTTTCACAGCACAGCACAGTATTTTCTTTCTCGATGACTGATTTAACAGATGATATGTACATTGTAGTTTTTTAAAAAAATATATACATCCCCTGTGTATCAGATTTTTTATTTGAGTATCGTGTAAAAACTGGAAAAAACTGGTTAAGAACTTTTCGAGGATTTTGCTAACAATGTTTTCTCTTTATATATTACATGTACATACCTATATATTATAAAAATACATATGCTATTTCTATCCAAATATTTATTAGAGCACTATGTGAGGATCTGAAGTAAATCGGTGAAGAAGTTTGAGGTTTTTGGCAACATCGTCTTATCTGTATATAGTAGAATAGATTAACAATCCAGAGTAGGCACGAGTAACGCGATTTACAATCCGTATATAAGGAAAGACTACGTAACACTTTTATCATTCTGAAATCTCATTTGAATGTCGTTTGTTTGTGAGCACATCATGTCGTGTGGCGTGTCAGGAGGAGGAATGTCAACCAGCATTGTAGGAATTCAACAGCGGCAGGATCGTGGGCTATTAACAATGCGTTTTATCATTCCATGATACTGCTGCCCGTGTTGGTCGGAATACGACTGTCAGGAGAACATGGTATCGATGAATTCAAAAGAGCCACGCTCAACGGCATGCAGGATCTCAGTGGCCTCGCGCAATAACTCCAGGCATGTTCTTGGCTCGGCCGCGCAGAATAGTCACGTTACTTCAATCAGTGTGCTTGTATCAAGACAAGTATCGACACGGACAAAGCGACTACGTTTGGAGCCTTACGGGCTGCCAGCATGGGAACCATTGTTGCGCTCTAATTTCGCTGCAGCTGAGAGAGACGCATCCAACGGCAACACCACACGGCAATGGCACCACGCCGGCTTTCCAGACGTGTTTCGGTTCCGCGTACAGTGGAGGCTCTGAGGAGAACTAAGACTGTCAAACTGCATTCATTATCGCCACATTGGTCCACCACATGCCGAGGTGGCATGGAGTGCCATTGGGACCACAACACGATAACTTCTGCTTTGCATAGCAAATTTTTGATGTATTAAGGTTGGCGGCTGTACCCTGTCTTCGTCGTCTCCATGACGTTGTCTTTCAACTAGGTAACACAAGATCACATGAATATCTATGTCTGCACACATAATCCCCAAGCCACCGTACAGTGTATGGCGGAGGGTACCACTTACTACTGCCAGTGATTTCCTTTCCTGTTCCACTCGAAAATAGAGCGAGGGAAAAATGACTATATGCCTCCTCCGTACGAGATCTAATTTCTCGCATCTTATTTTCGTGGTATTTATGCGAAATTACCGTTGGCGGCAGTTCTACATCTACATCTACGCGGATACTCTGCAAATCACATTTAAGTGCCTGGCAGAGGGGTCATCGAACCACCTTCACAATTCTCTATTACTCCAATCTTATATAATGCGCGGAAAAAAAAATGAACACCTACATCTTTCCATACGAGCTCTGATTTCCCTTATTTTATCGTGGTGATCGTTCCGCCCTATGTAGATCGGTGTCAACGAAATATTTTCGCATTCGGAGGAGAAAGTTGGTGATTGGAATTTCGTGGAAGATTCCGTCGCAACGAAAAGCGCCTTTCTTTTAATGATGTCCAGCCCAAAGCCTGTATCATTTCTGTGACACTCTCTCCCATATTTCGCGATAATATAAAACGTGCTGCCTTTCTTTGAACTTTTTCGATGTACTCCGTCAGTCCTATCTGTTAAGGATCCCACACCGCGCAGCAGTGTTCTAAAAGAGGACGAACAAGTGTAGTGTAGGCACTCTCCTTAGTAGGTCTGTTACATTTTCTAAATTGAATTGTTCTACAGTCGGTCTCAAATGAGGGTTTTCTAAATTCCCACAACAGTGACTCCCGAAAAGAGCGCCATCTTCTCTCCGTATGTTCACATTTGAGTTCACGAAGCATGTGTATGATACTTGCAAACTGACAGAATCTTCTGGTAACAAATCTAGCAAAACGTCTCTGAATTGCTTGGTCTCTTCCTTTATTTGACCTTGTGGGGATCAGTACTCTAGAATAGGTCGCACTAGCGATCTACACGCCGTCTCCTTTATGGGTGAGCTACACATTTCCGTAATTCTCTCATTCCGTTTCATATCGCTTTGCAACGTTGCGCCTATATACAGGGTGTTTCAAAAATGACCGGTATATTTGAAACGGCAATAAAAACTAAACGAGCAGCGATAGAAATACACCGTTTGTTGCAATATGCTTGGGACAACAGTACATTTTCAGGCAGACAAACTTTCGAAATTACAGTAGTTACAATTTTCAACAACAGATGGCGCTGCGCTCTGGGAAACTCTATAGTACGATATTTTCCACATATCCACCATGCGTAGCAATAATATGGCGTAGTCTCTGAATGAAATTACCCGAAACCTTTGACAACGTGTCTGGCGGAATGGCTTCACATGCAGATGAGATGTACTGCTTCAGCTGTTCAATTGTTTCTGGATTCTGGCGGTACACCTGGTCTTTCAAGTGTCCCCACAGAAAGAAGTCACAGGGGTTCATGTCTGGCGAATAGGGAGGCCAATCCACGCCGCCTCCTGTATGTTTCGGATAGCCCAAAGCAATCACACGATCATCGAAATATTCATTCAGGAAATTAAAGACGTCGGCCGTGCGATGTGGCCGGGCACCATCTTGCATAAACAACGAGGTGTTCGCAGTGTCGTCTAAGGCAGTTTGTACCGCCACAAATTCACGAAGAATGTCCAGATAGCGTGATGCAGTAATCGTTTCGGATCTGAAAAATGGGCCAATGATTCCTTTGGAAGAAATGGCGGCCCAGACCAGTACTTTTTGAGGATGCAGGGACGATGGGACTGCAACATGGGGCTTTTCGGTTCCCCATATGCGCCAGTTCTGTTTATTGACGAAGCCGTCCAGGTAAAAATAAGCTTCGTCAGTAAACCAAATGCTGCCCACATGCATATCGCCGTCATCAATCCTGTGCACTATATCGTTAGCGAATGTCTCTTGTGCAGCAATGGTAGCGGCGCTGAGGGGTTGCCGCGTTTGAATTTTGTATGGATAGAGGTGTAAACTCTGGCGCATGAGACGATACGTGGACGTTGGCGTCATTTGGACCGCAGCTGCAACACGGCGAACGGAAACCCGAGGCCGCTGTTGGATCACCTGCTGCACTAGCTGCACGTTGCCCTCTGTGGTTGCCGTACGCGGTCACCCTACTTTTCCAGCACGTTCATCCGTCACGTTCCCAGTCCCTTGAAATTTTTCAAACAGATCCTTTATTGTATCGCTTTTCGGTCCTTTGGTTACATTAAACCTCCGTTGAAAACTTCGTCTTGATGCAACAACACTGTGTTCTAGGCGGTGGAATTCCAACACCAGAAAAATCCTCTGTTCTAAGGAATAAACCATGTTGTCTACAGCACACTTGCACGTTGTGAACAGCACACGCTTACAGCAGAAAGACGACGTACAGAATGGCGCACCCACAGACTGCGTTGTCTTCTATATCTTTCACATCACTTGCAGCGCCATCTGTTGTTGAAAATTGTAACTACTGTAATTTCGAAAGTTTGTCCGCCTGAAAATGTACTGTTGTCCCAAGCATATTGCAACAAACGGTGTATTTCTATCGCTGCTCGTTTAGTTTTTATTGCCGTTTCAAATATACCGGTCATTTTTGAAACACCCTGTATCTAATCGACCTGACTGTGTAAAGCTGTACGCTGGTAATGCTGCATTCGAACATAACAGGTTTGTTTTACCTACTCTTCCGCATTAACTTACTTTTTTCTACATTTAGAGCAAGTTGCAATTCATGATACCAATTAGAAATTTTTTCTGCGTCATCTCGTATATTCCTACATTCACTCACCGATGACAGCTTCCCGTACACCACAGCACAGCAAACAACCGCAAATTGGTGCTCATACTGCCCGCAAGGTCATTTATACATATAAAGAATAAAAGCTTCCCTCTGGCACTCCTGACTGTATCCTTGTCTCTGACGAACACTCGTCATCGAGGACCACGTACTTGGTCGTATTACTTAAAAAGTCTTCAATCCACTCTCATATCTGGGTACCGAATCCGTATGTTCGTACCTTCGTTAACAGTCTACAAAAAGTCACCGTGTCAAACGCTTTTCGCAAATTTGTAAATACAGAATCTGTCTGTTGTTCTAACTCCATGGTTAACAGGATATTTTGTGTGAAAAGGGCAAGATGAGTTTCGTGCGACCGATGCTTTCTAAAACCTTGCCGATTTGTGGACAGTAGCTTCTCAGTCTGAAAGAAATTTATTATATTCGAAATCAGAATGTGTTCAAGAATTCTGCAGGAAACCAGTGCTAGGAATATTGGTCTGTAATTTTGCGGATCCGTTCTTTTATCGATCTTATATACGAGAGTCCCCTGCGCTTTTTTCCAGTCGCTTGAGACTTTGTCCTGGCCGAGAGAGCAGGCTGTTCTGATTTATCTCAATACATACGACGTTCGACCACTGCCGAGGCCAACGTGTTCTTCAGATCTTTCTCACCCGTTGGAAACATTTGGTCATGGCAAGCGGAGAGACTGGCACGCCACCAAACGCCAACCACTACAACTACTGAATTTTTGCACTAAGTTGAAGCAGCGTGGAATGATACACCTGTACCTGTGACCAAAGCTCAGTTCGACTACACGCCTAACCGGTTTAGAGACGTTGTCGCTATAAGAGGTGGCAGCAATTTCGCTCTCAGTATACCGCCAAATCACCTACAAATTTAATAGCGTAATCTTACTACCATAATGCATACATACAATATTTGTGTTGTTGTCTGTTCTTCATGTTGTTGGCGTTTTAATGGCCACTAGCGTACTTACAATTGGACATTATCAGGTTTTTCGGTATCTTTCCTGAGTTTAGGACAGAGTCGTCTCTGTCATACTACGTTCAAGAGCGAGTTCATTATCATTCGACATTCAGGATTGGCTGCGAATTGCGATATAACAGAATTAAAGGACGCCGTGGTATCGAGCAGTACTTGTTCTAGGAGCGACCGGAGTAATAGAGTCGGCTGCCACAACAAACAGACGCCCACCACTCAACGCTGTCGGCGTATTGCAGGCACAGCGAAGCATAGGCCTAGGCCGCGCTACTGGCTTGCCTCTGGCCACCACCAGCTGTGTAAACGCCGGCCTGCGTTCACGCCTGATGCAGAGAAGTGCAAACCTAGAACCCGTCAGCGGGCGTCTCCAGAGCAGCTGTCGAACTCGCCTCCAGAGCAGCTGTCGAACTCTCGATTGCATTAATGTATCGTAAGCGCCACGCCTTACACAGCACTCACATACGACTTGATGAAGAACTTGGATGTGTTTCACAGGACGGCTGCTAAGCGCACAGAAAAGATCAGTGCTCTCGTCATTGTGATTTGCAACTGAAGCGCTCTCAAGTGGAACCACAAAGATTTTGAAACTTCCGTGCTAATTAAAACTATTCTGGACCGTCACTCGTTTCTGGCCTTCCCAAACTTCCCAGGAGCTCTCCTGGATGTCTTACTGCAATGGCACTCCCGGAAGAAAGAATACTGCTGAAAACTGGCTTAGCTACAACGCAGATAACTGTTTTGACAGTGAATATTTCAACCTGTCCCGGAGTAAGCGCTTTTTGAAAGAAATTTTTCCACCTGACTGTAAATTACTATTCATTTATTTCATACAATCGTGATTTCGGCTTTATAGGCCTTTTCAAGTGCATGATGAACTGAAAATTAATAATCTTCGTATATCCATAGTTGAAATGGAGGACAGTGGGTCGTCAGCTGGTATAAATTTATATTAAAAATGAAGAAATTCCTCCAGCTGTGTTTAAGGTGTTGATTTTATTTTAGCAACTAGTTTCAACGTTGTAACAATGTCATCTTCAGGCCCTATAAAATATACCATACATACAACAAGCAATTTGACATCAGTAATCTATGAATTATTATGTAAACAAATATATTATAAACATATTACATAATGGACGAATTCAATAAAATTAATTACATTTTGGCCGTTTTCATTAAATGCAATCATTCTGGAAATCAACAATTTAAGTGGTACCAATAAGTACAAATGAAATTATATATACATGATCGTTTTTATTACAGATCAATGTTTAGCATTAAATGAAATAGGAGTATATATATAAAAAAACTTAAGTGACAGGCGTTACGCTTAGGGATAATAAATAGTGCTAAAGGTAATATGCATTGCTAATCAGACATATGTAGGGTAAGATCCATTATTAAAGAATAGTAAAGGGAAGGAAAGGTTGTGATTGACGTTGTTTAAGTAACTTGCTACACTGTCAAATGGTTCAAATGGCTCTGAGCGCTATGGGACTTAACGTCTAAGGTCATCAGTCCCCTAGAACTTAGAACTAATTAAACCTAACTAACCTAAGGAGATCACAAACATCCATGCCCGAGGCAGGATTCGAACCTGCGACCGTAGTGGTCGCGCGGTTCCAGACTGTTGCGCCTAGTACCGCTCGGCCACCCCGGCCGGCGCTACACTGTCACTTTAGTATGATGACAATGCGGTGTTATGCAAACATAACTCTATTTCTACCTTTCCCTCCCTTCTTTAATAATGGATCTTACCCTACATATGTCTGATTAGCAATGCATATTCCCTTTAGCACTGTATATTATCCCTAAACGTTAACACCTGTTACCTAAGTTTTTTTTATATATACTCCCATTTCATTTAATGCTTGACATTGATCTGTAATAAAAACGATCATGTATATATAATTTCATTTGTACTTATTGGTACCACATAAATTGATTTCCAGAATGATTGCATTTAATGAGAACGGCCAAAATGTAATTAATTTTATTGAATTCGTCCATTATGTAATATGTTTATAATATATTTGTTTACATAATAACAAATACATTACTGATGTCAAATTGCTTGTTGATTTTATAGGGCCTGAAGATGACGTTGCTACAACGTTGAAACTAGTTGCTAAAATAAAATCAACGCCTTAAACACAGCTCGAGGAATTTCTTCATTTTTAATTTGAAAATTAATAGTGTGCTTCCCATAAAGAGCAAGGCATAGGAACGAAACGTCATTGTGTATTTCGAAACATTACTTACATGTTACAACATGCTCTGTCCAGTCATATTAATGTGACCACCGCCTATATTCGACGTCAACGTGCAGTCGCAGATAGCCGGTGGTAGTACTAGCAGTGGAGAATGTGTGCAGTGTGTGGGGGGATGCGGAAAACAGTGCAGTCGTTGTCGAAGTGCGAAAACGGTGCGATTTATTTGACAGCCAAAAGAAAATGATAATCGTCCTTCGGGCCAAGGATGGAACCATTGCGAAACGGCTAAATTTGCAAACTGTTCACGAGCCTCAGTAGTTACAATATACCGCGCATGGCAAAATGGCGCTATCCAAAACCAGCGCCGAGCCAACTGTGGTGGACCACGGGCCATAGATGACACGGCTAAACGACGTCTCAGCAGATGTTTATACGGGCAACTGTTGAGCAACAGACCGCCCAGATGATCCAATGGACTAACAACACTATCTCCTCAACGACCGTTCTAACGTTCCTACATATGGGCCACCGCAGCACGTGTCTGGTTCGTGGTTTCATGCACCCAAGCTGACTGCAGTTCTCCGGTGAAGAAGGCTGGAATTAGCACACCAGTATCGCAACTGGACGTCCACTGAGTGGTGACAGGCGGCCTCCTCTGATGAAACGTTTTATGCTCCATCTTGCAGATGGCCGCTGGCGTGAACGACGTGTACCGTCTGAAAGCCGACATCCTGCAACTATCGTGGGAGATACAGGCCGGAGGAGGCAGCGTTAAAGTCTAGGGAATGTTTTCGTGGCATTCCCTGGCCGATCTCGTAATTCTGGAAGACAGCGGATCAATGCAAGTACGTGTCTATCCTTAGGGATAACCATGTTCACCTCCACATGCAGTTTTTTCTTCCTCGGCTCGATGGCATGTACTAACGGGACATTGCTGCTTGTGACACAGCTCCCGGTACATGCATGGTTCGAAGAGCATCAGGTTGAGTTTACTAAACTTCGTGCATTAAAACCAATCGAGAATCTGTGGGAACACCTCGATAGGGTTGTTCGCGCCGTGGATCACCAACCGAGGAAGCTAGCGCTGCTGGCCACGCCTCTGGAGTCGTCATGGCTCCACATCCTTGTCAGTACCATCCAGAACCGCATTGACTCCCTTCTTGCACGTCTCCCTCCGGTTCACTCCATAAATGGTTGTTATTCGGAATTTTGACTGGGGTCACATTAATGTGACTGAACAGTGTAACTAACCTGTCTGCGTAACATGTCATCGCCGAGAAAACATGTGTCTCGTCTTACAAAACCTATTGCCGTATAATAGAATATGAGGATATCTTGTTGTTGTTGTTGTGGTCTTCAGTCCTGAGACTGGTTTGTTGCAGCTCTCCATGCTACTCTATCCTGTGCAAGCTTCTTCATCTCCCAGGACCTACTGCAACCTACATCCTTCTGAATCTGCTTAGTGTATTCATCTCTTGGTCTCCCTCTACGATTTTTACCCTCCACGCTGCCCTCAAATACTAAATCGGTGATTCCTTGATGCCTCAGAACATGTCCTACCAACCGATCCCTTCTTCTGGTCAAGTTGTGCCACAAACTTCTCTTCTCCCCAATCCTATTCAATACATCTTCATTAGTTATGTGATCTACCCATCTAATCTTCAGCATTCTTCTGTAGCACCACATTTCAAAAGCTTCTATTCTCTTCTTGTCCAAACAATTTATCGTCCATGTTTCACTTCCATACATGGCTACACTCCATACAAATACTTACAGAAACGACTTCCTGACACTTAAATCTATAGGCCTACTCGATGTTAATAAATTTCTCTTCTTCAGAAACGCTTTCCTTGCCATTGCCAGTCTACATTTTATATCGTCTCTATTTCGACCATCATCAGTTATTTTGCTCCCCAAATAGCAAAACTCCTTTACTACTTTAAGTGTCTCATTTCCTAATCTAATTCCCTCAGCATTACCCGACTTAATTCGACTAAATTCCATTATCCTCGTTTTTCTTTTGTTGAAGGTCATCTTATACCCTCCTTTCAAGATTCTGTCCATTCCGTTCAACTGCTCTTCCAAGTCCTTTGCTGTCTCTGACAGAATTACAATGTCATCGGCGAACCTCAACGTTTTTGTTTCTTCTCCATGGATTTTAATACCTACTCCAAAATTTTCTTTTCTTTCCTTTATTGCTTGCTCAATATACAGATTGAGGAACATCGGAGACAGGCTACAACCCTGTCTCACTCCCTTCCCGACCACTGCTTCCCTTTCATGTCCCTCGACTCTTATAACTGCCATCTGATTTCTGTACAAATTGTAAATAGCCTTTCGCTCCCTGTATTTTACCCCTGCCACCTTCAGAACTTGAAAGAGAGTATTCCAGTCAACATTGTCAAAAGCTTTCTCTAAGTCTACAAATGCTAGAAACGTAGGTTTGCCCTTCCTTAATCTAGCTTCTAAGATAAGTCGTAGGGTCAGTATTGCCTCACGTGTGCCAACACTTCTACGGAATCCAAACTGATCTTCTCCGAGGTAGGCTTCTACTAGTTTTTCCATTCGTCTGTAAAGAATTCGCGTTAGTATTTTGCAGCTGTGACTTATTAAACTGATAGTTCGGTAATTTTCACATCTGTCAACACCTGCTTTCTTTGGGATTGGAATTATTATATTCTTCTTGAAGTCTGAGGGTATTTCGCCTGTTTCAAACATCTTGCTCACCAGATGGTAGAGTTTTGGAGGATAGCCAATGCACTTCTGTGACCTGCCGTTCTCCATTCCTTGCATCAACTGACGTTAACATTTGTAAAAACAGCGGCAGAGATCATAGCAAAGCGGCATGAACGTGTGAGGAACCTGATCTTTGGATTACCGGAAACATTACCAGGAATGGAAAGACAGGTATTTATGTTCTAGGTGATTAATATATCCTTGTAATACACGCTCATAACATATTTATGAAATACTCCGTACACAGAGTGTAAACATAACCACTTTAGGTGTACAAAAAAACTGGCCTCAGAAATAATAGCTTAGATGCAGTATCATAAAATAGTGATTCACTGGTTCCTAGAGACCTGTCTAAAAGAAATCATACATATACCGCAATATACAGCCCCCCCCCCCCCCCCAAAATCTACCGTAAAACACTGTTCAAGAAAACTGGGAAATCTGATGGCAAGGGACGGGTTGGTTATACGAAATATAGGGGGAGGTGGCAAGGAGGGAGGGGGCGCAAAGGCGTGTGGTTGTTTGGGAGTGAAGAGGACAGTTGAGGAGAGCAGGTAGTGTTGGGGGCGGATGGCGAATGTGGCAGTACGTGCTATTGCGAAACTTATTGGCAGAATGAAACTATATGCCGGACCAGGACACGAATGAGGAAACTTGTCTTTCGGGCAATGAGATTTTAAATTTCAAAACAAAAAAACCTTATCACACAGGTTTTGATTCCCAAAATGGCACGCGTGAAATAGATGCGTTAATTTATTACAGATTTCGATAGAAAACTGGTGGATAAAAAACCTAAAGAACATTCTGGGGGCGATTAAAACGTTGCTAACAGAGACTTCGCATTACAAGTACATGTGTGTTGCAAGTCAAAATTGGTATACAAACTGATAATAAACCCTCCGTTTCCGACACATAGCAGGCGTAATTTTGAAAATATTAATTAATATACAAAAGGCAACTCAGATCATTGTTACTCTCTTTCTTTTCTGTTCTTCCAATCAAGTCTTCAGCCACCCTAAATACAAAGAAAACTCATCGTAGTTTATATCTTCACTGTTAACTTATCCTGCTGAGACAAATGACAGCACACAGTAACGCCTCCACTGCTTCAATATCTCTTCATATTGCTTGCTTTTCTTCCGATATCAACACTATCTCTTAAGCATTAATAATATTCCAGTTATCAAGGCAGTAAGATCGATCACAACAACGCTGAACAACAACGGGCTGTGAGCGTTGCCCCGAAGTGCCCCCAACGCACAGAACAAAACTGCCGTTTCGACTAGTCTCTACGTGCAAGAAATTCTCTGTTGCAGGACCGCTCCTCACGGCTAGTAGCTTCCTAAGTCTTTCCTTATCATCTTACATCCTCTAAGCAACAGGACAGGGCGGGGTACAGCAGTGGCAGAACTTCCGTTATTTCAGCCAAATCTCAGCCAACTGCGAATGGGGCGAAAAGGTTTCCAAATTGGGAATATTTGGGATTTCTAGTTTCGGCGTTCACCTCATAATCAAAGAGAATCCCCTGAAACCCTTGGTCGCAACTGATGTACTGAAACTGATTTCAGTTCAACTCTGGGACTATGATATTCCAGATAAAAATTACTGTGTGTGTGTGTGTGTGTGTGTGTGTGTGTGTGTGTGTGTGTGTGTGTCAGCTTAGAACTGGACTATCCATGACACACCACCTTGCAGCAATATTTCTCCTTAAAAGTACACTCATATCTTCAAAAATAGCCCGTAACAACTAAGCAAGGCATACTTATTAAAATACGACTCAACAAGCACCTCAAATCGCGAAATGAGCTCTAATGAATGGTGCTGATTAATAATCTTCCACTTAATCTGAAAAAATCAGTGAAGTGAATATGCAACATTTATATAGCTGCATATACTCGCTTTCTGAGTATATCGCAATGTTACGCCGTATAAGGACCTTGATAAAATAATCACCTAGCGTTAGCCTCTAACAGTCCACTAATTGGTTTAAGCAATAGTGGTAATTAGGATGCACACGCCACGAGTTAGCGACAGACAAAGAGTCACACATATACACACACACTGACTTCCATAAATAAATGCATATAACTGAACGCGTACCTTCTTTCTGTGACTGTGAGTTCAACTGTTGCAAGCGACAAAGTCATTTTAACCAGAAAAAAAATCTCATCACGACGCGTTTCGGAGGCCTCGCTCCAACTTCAGGTAAATGTAATTACTGTAATATTGCATTGCTGTTACGTGGAGATGCTGGTGTCACATGCTCTGTGAGAACAAAAATTTGCGAGCATAAAGAGACACTGTAGCTGCGACAGACTTAATGGGAAATTTGGAATGAAAAAATTTCTGGATATCAGAGCTGACAAAAAATATTGTATTAAGCAAGCACAGAGACCAGACTGTAGATACATGAGTTTAAGCACATGAGAGAGACAGTGGCTGAAAAGGGAACGACACAGAATTTGTAGTATATTCCGAATATTGTTCAATCTCTACGTTGAGCAAACAGTAAAGGAAACCAAGTACAAATGAGGAAAGGGAATTGAAGTAGAAGGAGCAGAAATAAAAACATTGACGTTTGCCGATGATATTGTAATTCTGCCAAAGATAGCAAAGGAGTTGGAAGAGCAGTTGAACAAAATGGATAGTCTTGAAACTATGTTACAAGATGAACATCAACAAAAGTAAAGCAATTATAATGGAATTCGGTCTTATTAAATTAGGCGATGCCGCGAAAAATGAAGTAGAGGTAACATGTGATTTCGTCACGTTGGCATCAAAATAACTCACGGTGGCCGGAACAGAGAGACTGGCTATAGCAAGGAAAGCATTTCTGAAAAAGAGGAATTTGTTAAAATCGATTTTAACTTAAAATGTAAGGAAGTCGTTTTTTCACGGTATTTGTGTGGAGTGAAGCATTGTACGTAAGTGAAATGTGGAGGATAAACTGCGGTGCTACACAAGAATGCTGAATGCTGAAGATCAGATGGGTAGATCTCTTAACTCATGAGGAAGTACTGAAATGAGGAATATACGGCACAACATGACTAAGGGATCGTTTGATAGGACATATCCTGAACATCACGATTTCGTCAATTTGGTAACGGAGATAAGGAAGGGGATGGAGGGCAATTGTAGAGGAAAGCCTAGGTATGAATACAATAAGCAGATTCAAGTAGCTGTAGGTTGCAATAGTTATGCACATATGAAAAGGCTTGCACAGTATAGACTAGGGTGGATAGCTCCATCGAACCAATCTTTGCACTAAAGACGACGATAATGATAACAGTCAAGTATTAAACAGAAGACGGTTGCAGCTTCGAATCCTGCCTCGGGCATGGATGTGTGTGATGTCCTTAGGTTAGTTAGGTTTAAGTAGTTCTAAGTTCTAGGGGACTGATGACCACAGATGTTAAGTCCCATAGTGCTCAGAGCCATATTAAACAGAAGAAAGCATCGGAGTCTCGGTGGGTTCTACACTGTTTTTGTCTTACTTAACGCATACTTCCCCCGCGGCAGTGTAAAAAATATCACGTTGCGTCGTGCTTCGGAGTCCATGTTAATCCGTTGGCCTCTCTGTAATTGGTAGGATTTGTCAGTTCAAAGATACGAGGAAGGCAAGGATATACACTCCTGGAAATTGAAATAAGAACACCGTGAATTCATTGTCCCAGGAAGGGGAAACTTTATTGACACATTCCTGGGGTCAGATACATCACATGATCACACTGACAGAACCACAGGCACATAGACACAGGCAACAGAGCATGCACAATGTCGGCACTAGTACAGTGTATATCCACCTTTCGCAGCAATGCAGGCTGCTATTCTCCCATGGAGACGATCGTAGAGATGCTGGATGTAGTCCTGTGGAACGGCTTGCCATGCCATTTCCACCTGGCGCCTCAGTTGGACCAGCGTTCGTGCTGGACGTGCAGACCGCGTGAGACGACGCTTCATCCAGTCCCAAACATGCTCAATGGGGGACAGATCCGGAGATCTTGCTGGCCAGGGTAGTTGACTTACACCTTCTAGAGCACGTTGGGTGGCACGGGATACATGCGGACGTGCATTGTCCTGTTGGAACAGCAAGTTCCCTTGCCGGTCTAGGAATGGTAGAACGATGGGTTCGATGACGGTTTGGATGTACCGTGCACTATTCAGTGTCCCCTCGACGATCACCAGTGGTGTACGGCCAGTGTAGGAGATCGCTCCCCACACCATGATGCCGGGTGTTGGCCCTGTGTGCCTCGGTCGTATGCAGTCCTGATTGTGGCGCTCACCTGCACTGCGCCAAACACGCATACGACCATCATTGGCACCAAGGCAGAAGTGACTCTCATCGCTGAAGACGACACGTCTCCATTCGTCCCTCCATTCACGCCTGTCGCGACACCACTGGAGGCGGGCTGCACGATGTTGGGGCGTGAGCGGAAGACGGCCTAACGGTGTGAGGGACCGTAGCCCAGCTTCATGGAGACGGTTGCGAATGGTCCTCGCCGATACCCCAGGAGCAACAGTGTCCCTAATTTGCTGGGAAGTGGCGGTGCGGTCCCCTACGGCACTGCGTAGGATCCTATGGTCTTGGCGTGCATCCGTGCGTCGCTGCGGTCCGGTCCCAGGTCGACGGGCACGTGCACCTTCCGCCGACCACTGGCGACAACATCGATGTACTGTGGAGACCTCACGCCCCACGTGTTGAGCAATTCGGCGGTACGTCCACCCGGCCTCCCGCATGCCCACTATACGCCCTCGCTCAAAGTCCGTCAACTGCACATACGGTTCACGTCCACGCTGTCGCGGCATGCTACCAGTGTTAAAGACTGCGATGGAGCTCCGTATGCCACGGCAAACTGGCTGACACTGACGGCGGAGGTGCACAAATGCTGCGCAGCTAGCGCCATTCGACGGCCAACACCGCGGTTCCTGGTGTGTCCGCTGTGCCGTGCGTGTGATCATTGCTTGTACAGCCCTCTCGCAGTGTCCGGAGCAAGTATGGTGGGTCTGACACACCGGTGTCAATGTGTTCTTTTTTCCATTTCCAGGAGTGTAGTAACGCCGCACGCAGTTAGCAACGGCTGTCTTCAATAGCCTGATAGCATCAGCTGCGGTGGAACCACTCGAGTACTGAGCAGCCAATGCTTGAAATAATACAGACAGAAATTAAAAGTTTTAAGAATGAGAAGCTATGATGATGCCGTTGAAATGGCGTGAGATGAAAATGGCGATGACTTGGAATGAGATGCGCATGGAGATACCGATGAGATAGGTCTAGCGATGAAATGGGATGAAATGTACAGCGCGTAACACAACAATGATTTCATAGTATACAGCGCATTATCTGCTGTTTTAGTTTCTGCAACTGCTTTAGTGGTGGTAATCTGGAAATCATTTGATAGTTTGAAAACAGAAGTAATATCAAATACATATTACTCCAATTATCCCACACCTTCAGGCGCTGCTGTATAGTGTGCAGTCTGTAGGACGCACCGATATCCACATGTACAGAGTTTTATGTACGAGTAGATATATAGTGATCAGAAACAGTCAGAAAAGTGTTGCAGGGTAGGTTGTGCTCAGAAGTAATTGTTTTGCGAGCGTAAGTTCGAGCGACCCTCCAAAAACGGTGTCGCCAAATGTACTTGTTTACGCCTTCGCCAGCACACCGGTCGGCACTAGGAAACATTGTATAACAGGCGCTGAACTAAGCGCGCCTACGACGAGAGAAGACAAAGACGCCCCCAGGCTACACGCCGACAATGCCCCCTGGGCAGCATGCATATAGGCCGCCGCCGCCTACCTAGCTGTCTCAATCTCAGTACGTCGCATCGGGAATCAGTTCGCATTGCAACTCAGTACGTCGCACTGTGCTCTATTCTTCCATAGTGATAGTCGTCACCTCACGCGTAAGTTAGCTGTCAGGGAACGTTAGTTATTGTATACAGTTGTGATATGGACACGGACAAGATTCAAGAATTAGTGCGTGTTACTTGATTGCTGTTAACCACAGAACTTCAGATTGGACATCATTGAAGTCAAGTACTCAATCGGTTCCTGTAATAAAGTGTATTTTAACCACGTGTGCATTTTGTGTTCTAGTGAGAGGAAACCGGCCACCCACCTATCATACGACCCTGTCCTCATCCAGCCAGGAACCACAAAGCATTACAAGATGGCACAGCCACAACACCAAAAGTTTTCTTCGTCTGGTTTCCTAAAACCGAAAAGGACAGCCGTACAAAAATTGGACATTGGACGGTAGTAAGAATCGAACCCAAGCCAAAGACTGAGTAGTCTCGTGCGCCACCATCTACGCTATAACAACTGACCCTAATAACTGAATATGCGCGCGCAACGGTCTGGTTGGCTTACTTCGATGCTAATTAACTGCGAAACGACGCAACGTATCGATTTTTTCCTTAACAATTACTTCTGAGCACAATCTACCCTGCAACACCCTTACAAGCTTTTCAGACTGTTTGTGAACACCAAGTATTTAATTGGTTGGTGCATAAGTTCGTGGAGTTATTGTTTTGCATGTTGTATTCCGATTGTTATGGGTTTCTTTACGGATTGCCATTTTTATTTGTTCAGTGTAGCAACTTCAGTTAGCATATTGTCATTTGGAGATAGTGAGTGGAGCTGTGGACGGTAGAAACTGGCGTGCCAAGGGGTGAAATTTCCGACATACTCTTCTGTTTGAGTTCACAAGAAAGGTGATAGCAGCGGAGACAGCCAGAAACATTTGTGCCGTGGATGGGGATAATGCCACTGGACACAGCATGGCAAGAAAATGGCTTTCTTGCTTTAAGGAGGATCGTTTTGACATTAGTGACTCTCCACGTTCACGAAGACCATCGGGGTTTGATGACGATCGTTTAAACGCATTAATCCACAACGATCAACATCAGTCTACTCGAGAAATGGCAAATGTAATGAACTGCGATCATTCCACATCGTGCGACATCTGCATGCAACGGGAAAGGTTCAAAAATCGGCTGAACGGGTACCGCATGCCTAAAGTCGCAAAAATTAGCAGTTGCCCATACGTGCATCTCTGCTTGCTCATCGCCAACTGGCTCGTGAACTACAGCGACCATTCCTCTTTACTGGTGACGGGAAATTGTGTCTTTATGCTAACATACGGAAAAAAAGTGTGGTTCAGACAAAACAAACCAGCAACTCCAAGTAGACAGGCCTACGCGCATCCACTAAAGGTAGTGTTGTGCATCTGATGGAACAGCGACGGTGTAGTGTACTACAAATTGCTTTCCCAAGGTGCAACCATCACTTACTGTTAACAAGCGAGACGTCTTGCAGACGCAATCCAAGAACAACGACCAGGAAGATTGGGTGATACTACTCCACAAAAAACACTACACAGGAATTGGGTTGCGAAATCATTCGTACCCACCTTATCCGCCTGATCTTGCACCCTCAGATTTTCACCTTTTTCAGTGTCTATTGTACAACTTTCGAGGAAGTTTCTTTCCAGATGGAAATGCGCTCCGAACATGGCTCGACGAGTTCTTCGCCTCAAAACCAAGCGAGTTCTACAGTCGCGGAATCGAAAGGTCAGCCCAGCTTTGGCACACTGTTGTAAATAGTGAAGGAGAACGTAACAGTGATGACTAAAGTCTCTGCTATGTGTACCTATTGTGTTTATTACACTTGTGGAAAAAACGCTAAGAACTTGTGCACCATATACCAACATCAATAAATTTTTGGTATCAGGGAAAGACTTTTTGCTCACACTGTGTATCATATATAAGTTTTTCCCTGACCACAAAAATTTAATTCTAACAACTGTTGACGTTGCTAATGATAGCTTAACTCCTGAAGTTTTTATACACTCCTGGAAATTGAAATAAGAACACCGTGAATTCATTGTCCCAGGAAGGGGAAACTTTATTGACACATTCCTGGGGTCAGATACATCACATGATCACACTGACAGAACCACAGGCACATAGACACAGGCAACAGAGCATGCACAATGTCGGCACTAGTACAGTGTATATCCACCTTTCGCAGCAATGCAGGCTGCTATTCTCCCATGGAGACGATCGTAGAGATGCTGGATGTAGTCCTGTGGAACGGCTTGCCATGCCATTTCCACCTGGCGCCTCAGTTGGACCAGCGTTCGTGCTGGACGTGCAGACCGCGTGAGACGACGCTTCATCCAGTCCCAAACATGCTCAATGGGGGACAGATCCGGAGATCTTGCTGGCCAGGGTAGTTGACTTACACCTTCTAGAGCACGTTGGGTGGCACGGGATACATGCGGACGTGCATTGTCCTGTTGGAACAGCAAGTTCCCTTGCCGGTCTAGGAATGGTAGAACGATGGGTTCGATGACGGTTTGGATGTACCGTGCACTATTCAGTGTCCCCTCGACGATCACCAGTGGTGTACGGCCAGTGTAGGAGATCGCTCCCCACACCATGATGCCGGGTGTTGGCCCTGTGTGCCTTGGTCGTATGCAGTCCTGATTGTGGCGCTCACCTGCACGGCGCCAAACACGCATACGACCATCATTGGCACCAAGGCAGAAGCGACTCTCATCGCTGAAGACGACACGTCTCCATTCGCCCCACCATTCACGCCTGTCGCGACACCACTGGAGGCGGGCTGCACGATGTTGGGGCGTGAGCGGAAGACGGCGTAACGGTGTGCGGGACCGTAGCCCAGCTTCATGGAGACGGTTGCGAATGGTCCTCGCCGATACCCCAGGAGCAACAGTGTCCCTAATTTGCTGGGAAGTGGCGGTGCGGTCCCCTACGGCACTGCGTAGGATCCTACGGTCTTGGCGTGCATCCGTGCGTCGCTGCGGTCCGGTCCCAGGTCGACGGGCACGTGCACCTTCCGCCGACCACTGGCGACAACATCGATGTACTGTGGAGACCTCACGCCCCACGTGTTGAGCAATTCGGCGGTACGTCCACCCGGCCTCCCGCATGCCCACTATACGCCCTCGCTCAAAGTCCGTCAACTGCACATACGGTTCACGTTCACGCTGGCGCGGCATGCTACCAGTGTTAAAGACTGCGATGGAGCTCCGTATGCCACGGCAAACTGGCTGACACTGACGGTGGCGGTGCAGAAATGCTGCGCAGCTAGCGCCATTCGACGGCCAACACCGCGGTTCCTGGTGTGTCCGCTGTGCCGTGCGTGTGATCATTGCTTGTACAGCCCTCTCGCAGTGTCCGGAGCAAGTATGGTGGGTCTGACACACCGGTGTCAATGTGTTCTTTTTTCCATTTCCAGGAGTGTAGCTGCACTTCTACAAGTACTCTGACAGCATCTGATTTCTCTGTCTGTCTGTCCATCTTTCTCGCGCTACAGGTATAAAAGTCCTGCTGTCAGAGCGGCATGCATGCAGGACAAATCGCTGTTTTTATGAAGCGCAGTCGCCTATTACAGTTCAGTGACAGCTCTTTAGTGCCCCTCGTCGAGTTCCGCGAGATACGTAGAGCGTCAAAGGATGGTATGAAAAGTTTAAAGAGACTGGCAGTGTTGGTGAGAAGGCAAGAAGAGGCTTTATCCCTGGACTGAGAGACGACACGGTCGATACCGTGCGCACAGCATTCCAACGCAGTCCCTGGAAATAGACGGTCGTGTTCCCAGAGAAAGAGGTATCCGCAGTAAACTGTGGTGCCAATGTTACAGAAACGGTTGCGTTTTCATGCTTGCAAAGAGCAACTCCTACAGCCAGATGATAGGCTCAGGAACTTGCTGGAAAGAATCGATGCAGACTAAAATAAAATTTGTTTCGCTGAAGAGTCGACTTTTCACACTCCTAGGAAAATAAAGAGGCATCATGTCAGGATCTGGGGTCGGAGCACTCAGATAGGTGGTGAGACAGATCCAAGTGAATGTGTGGTATGGTTTAATGCACAATACAATTATGGGACCGTTCTTTCTCAGCGGGCCTACCAATAGTTTACCATGACGTGCTGCTAGTCTGCGTTGCATCTCACTTACGGGAATTACACCAAGGGTACTGTTTCAACAAGATGGTACACCTGGGATGTGGGGAGAGGGGGGGGGGGGGAGTGATATATTTGTTCGCCAGTTCTTGGATGAAACCTGTCTGGGCAAATGCATAGGTGGAGAAGGCCCAACGTCATGACCATCAAATTCACCAGCAAATCTCTCTTGATTTTTTGTAGGGTAACATTAAAGAAGAAGCGTTCAGTTCAGCAGTTCCAGATGTGCACTGCCTTACGGCACGAATACGAGGTACTGTTGAGGCGGTGACGAAAGAGGTGTTGGCAGACCTACAGAGTAACTAAGTATCACTTAGACGTCTCACAGGCAATAAATAGAGCCCATATGGAAGCGTTACATTTAAAAAAACTATGCGTTAAACCACCAGTTGCAACAAACCGCATAGCATCGTTCATTAGAAATACATTTTGTGATTAAAGACAGACTATGTTCACCCTGTATTTTGACACAGATTCACAGCCCACGATGTACTCAGCCTTTTCCATCATTCCCTGTAAGCGACGTTCATCAGGTCATACCTCAGATGCAGCACGCCCTTATGTGCTGGCTCGTTCCCTTATTCCTTGGAAGCAACGTTCACTTTCATCTTCAGATTCTCAATTCCGCATTGTGGTGAAATGTTCTCTCGTATCTTGAAGTCGAGGGTGTCGTTGATAATTTGTTTCATTTCTTCGCCATAGTTTCGCTCGCTTCCTTGTTTTCCTTTCAGCTGAATCTGAACGACAGACTCCCGTTTCATCTGAGGCATATTGACAACAGTAACCGACTGTCATTTCGAGAAAAAGGACTGTCGCAGGCAGCCAAATAGATTAAATTTCATAGCGTGGCTGTACGACCTCCATGTCTGAAGCAAATTGAATAGCCATTTTTTCTGGGGTAAACGGCGTCAGCTAGTAAACCAAATCGATTCGAAAATCTTATCTACTTGGTTTTCGAAAACATTTCCGCAATTTAAGTAAAAATTGACTATTGGACATCAATGAGCGTAAGGAGCCGTCGGTATGACATACCAGGTAACAAACTTTACCTGTGTAAGTTCAGTTCGCCTCGAACATGCAGAACATAGAGGGAGTATAGGCACGCTCAGAAATTTAAACTCTTTGTCGGAAACTGTCCGATTCTCTGCTGTTTACACCATGTGATACCAGAGAGGACCCGCGCGGTTTAAGGCACCTTGCCACGGTCCGCGCGGCTCCCCCCTTCGGAGGTTTGAGTCCTCCCTCGGGCATGGGTGTGTGTGTGTGTGTGTGTGTGTGTGTGTGTGTGTGTGTGTGTGTGTGTGTGTGTTGCCCTTAGCGCTTAGGGGTGCTAAGCGTGTCTTACTGCCGCAGTATTTTTTTTTTCCAGAAATCAGTAGTTAGTGGACTATTAGATTAAGTAGTCTGTAAGCCTACGGACCTATGACCTCAGCAGTTTGGTCCCATAAGAACTTACCATCACCATCAGAGAGGGCGTTAAATGTATCTGGAGTATTCATCCGTGCGATATGATCTCTGTCCCGAAACAAGCAGACAAAGTTAGTGGCTTGTTGCAGTGTTCATTCTTACGAACCAGTTGTCGCTTTGACAACACAAATAAAGAGACAGATTGTGCTTCACACATTTAAAGTATTCTAAGTCAACTAACTACAGGAAATAAATACCTGCATTTCATTTTCGAACGTGTAACTGCCCATCGTCGTCTCCATCCCAGGGTGTAGTGGAGGTACCTTACTACAAAGTATTTTTGTAAAAATAACGAGTCATGTACACAAAAACTTTTGAAATCGCAACAGTGGTTACTGAGTTACGCTTTTATGTCAGCCTTTATAACCCAACCCTCAGCCATAGGGGTGCTAAGCGTGTCTTACTGCCAAAGTATTTTTTCCAGAAATCAGTGTCTCAGGTGCCACAATGTTATATTGGTATGTAGCTGTCTTTGCATCCCTCCTGCCACGTTTCACATGGGGGTGAAAAGTCATAGGGACTGTCATCCACGAGCATAGCGATTCGGAAAATTAAGGACTCGTCACTAACGTCAGTCGTTATCGAATATTTTTACACATCGCGGCTTCTCACTCCTACCCAGCCAAAAGCGTTGTTATGGGTATATTACTCCACACAGTATTTTTAAATAAACTATACAAATAATGAATCGAATATATACAAAATTTAGTTGAAACTTCTCCAGACGATTCTTCTGTGTCATCTGTATTTCACCACCACCTGCACAGTACAGCTTTCCAGGTAGTAAGTGATTTGTGTACAAAGGTGTCCAAAGTACATACACACAAACAATGATTTTTTTAAATAAATGTATCTATGAGCGTTTTAAGCACATTGTGATTTTTCACAGCTGTCAAGTATTGGCATATTTTCGATAGAGTGACCAAAAGTCTCTGCAGGAAGCAACATACCGTCGACATCAATGCATCACAGAATGGCAGGAATGCTGTATTCTCACTGCACTAATGAAGGAGATCGTGTTGCGTGCCCCCATCAAAGACGGCGCTAGATTAGCTTACTTTAGTCGGATGACGCCGTGTCTCGGGTAAGTATCTTCGTTAAGACTGTAGCTCAGTGTACTGAGCGCCTCAGAAATATGGGCCTCTGTGAGAAGCGCTGGTGACTGAGTGTAGACAGACAAATATCCATGTGTGAAAGATCCCTATACGGGCGAGGCTGAAGCAAACATTAAATTAAGGACGGATGTCAAGCAAAGTTAACGTGTTGTCTTTCTCCACTTTCACTGTTAAACCCATACCATTAAAATCTCCTATGAATTACTGCAGTGATTTTCATGCATATGGCCAAACAATGTACGCGTCATCGACACAGCGAAGACAAGTATATGTCAGCTAAGCTATATCCAAGGAAATGTCTTTAAAGCTATCGATATGCGGGTGCGTCGTGAATACAGCTTAAGAATTTTCACTGCCGCCACCTGATAGTTTGGTCATAATACTTACCACCGTATAAGAAAATACAACTACCTCAAAACGAGCCTGTGTAGTACGCCTATACTGCAATCAAAGAATGGTAGAACAGGTCTATGGAATGTCTGAAGTAAGCACACCAAATTACGACTGCACTTCAGTCCAGACAAAATGATCATTGGCAGTCGGTAAAATGAGAATAAACGACGAGTACTCATCCGAAATCATACAATGTAAGCTTTCACATCATCACTCAAAAGTTTCCGTGCAAATAGGCCGTGGGCGATGTACAAAACTTTCTCCAAACGTTTCCTCTTCGATTGTGGCACATATCTTCAGAGGTAAAATGGCGAACTGCATCCAGAACTCGAAGGAGCGCCGAATTTACGGGAAATGTAGAGGGCACCACAGTCCATCACATGAGATTATCTCTGGTAGTGTCAACATTCTCGAATGAAAGTAATCGATCGTCATTCTTACGTTGCAAAGTTGACATCCAAATTTTATTTAATTTGACACCTTCCTCTTTTCTGTTAAAATTATTACGGCGTTTATAAATCTCAATAGCCTCTCTATAGATAAGGGCATTTTAATGCGATGTTTTCGATGTAACAATCGTCTCAGTGAATTTTATTTCACGATCACTCTCGTGGTAAAGATGTCCCATCATACGATCATGAAGTAAAATTCACTGAGACTAGTGTTGTATCGAAAACATCGCGTTATCATGCCCTTATGTATAGAGAGACTATTGAGACAATTGAGAAAGTTTAGCAGAAAAGGGGAAGATATTAAATTAGATAAAATTTGGATGTCAACATCGCAACGTAAGAATGACGGTCGATTACTTCAGTCGAGAATGTTGTCACTACCAGAGATAATTTCACAGCCGACGTCACGTTATGGACGATGGTGCTCTCTACACTGCCCATATATTCGGCGCTCCCTCGAGTTCTGGTTGCACTTAGCCATTTTACCTCTGAAGATGTCTGTCGCAGTCGGAGAGGAAACGCTAGGAGAAAGTTTTATGTATCGACCATGGTCTATTAGCCTGGAAGTTTTAAGTGAACTCAGCCGACAGCTTAACGCGACTAGCTCAGGGATATTATAGCACAATGTGAAAGCCTCCCTCACCTTCCTATCTCTATCTTTCCACAAGCATTGACCATTTCTCAACAGTCTAAACTAACTCTTCTTTCCATTACTTACGAGGCCGAGGCAAAGAAGAAATGGGAATGAGCCAACACAGGACCGTGCTAAGAACAGCACTGAGGCTCCAGGCGAAGTCAGGAACACAAAACATCCTTCTGAACACCCATGCAAACAACTAATTTTCATTCAGATAACTGTAAAGTGGGTATTCCACGAATAACGCCCGGATAAAAACACACCGTTGGCCTTCAAGCGAAGCCATGTGCTGATGCTTAAAGGGACGCCGACAGATAAGCCAGCCGGATAATCGTAAAGTTTTTCTTTATTCTTCACTATCGGTACGTTGACTTTGCGCTGTTGTGTTTTAACTGTCGCTTTCCGGAATGATGACCATATGAGATCGTGGAACTATGTTTGACGTAAATGATGTGGAAGAAAGAGAGGATGAACATTTCTGATAAGTACACAGCTCTTGAATAGCGTTAGGAGGGCCGCCTTGGAGCTTAACGCCCGCAACCGATAGACGTATGAATGCATAGTTGATGATACCACAACCTTCTCTCTATTAGAGCAGCCAACTACAATGGGGTCTTATGTGTACGTCATGTGATTTTGGACAGTGGTCAGGGACTTCACCTGGTATGTTGGAGCACAGGGTGATCGTTATGAACTGTACGCAGTTACCTCTCCTCATGTTACCTGCGATGATGATGATGATAATGATGATGATGAAGGTGGTTGCGATACAACTCTATTGAACTCGTCGCTCTTTTTAAATTCAAGATTGACCGTAGCCACTCGATCTATTCCAAATCGGCTGCTTCAAATTAAAACTGCTTTGTAAACAATAACCTAAAATTCCAGGAAATGGAAGTTGATCCTGTTTCAAAAATATTTCTACGAACTATGGGGACAGGTTCCTTACAACAAAACAAGGATAAAGTTCGCCGCGCGGGATTAGCCGAGCGGTCTATGGCATGGACTGTGCGGCTGGTCCCGCCGGGGGGCCGGCCGGAGTGGCGCGGTTCTAGGCGTCACAGTCTGGAGCCGAGCGACCGCTCCGGTCGCAGGTTCGAATACTGCCTCGGGCATGGATGTGTGTGATTTTCTTACGTTAGTTAGGTTTAATTAGTTCTAAGTTCTAGGCGACTGATGACCTCAGAAGTTAAGTCGCATAGTGCTCAGAGCCATTTGAACCGGAGGAGGTTCGAGTCCTCCCTCGGGCATATGTGTGTGTGTGTGTGTGTGTGTGTCCTTAGGATAATTTAGGTTAAGTAGTGTGTAAGCTTAGGAACTGATGCCCTTAGCAGTTAAGTTCCATAAGATTTCACACACATTTGAACATTTTTTTTTAAATTTAATATGTCCGAAAATACTTCGTTTTCGAGTTATTAATGAAAGTCTACGATTTAGGTGATTGGAGCTCATCAACACAAACTGATGATACATACTGGAAATATTCTTCTCTTGCTTCTAAACGCGGCATGCAGTCGTCGAATCATGCACTTTCGCACTCTTTCAAAGACTCCATGACGGATTCGAAAGGTTTTGCAGACTACCATGACAAGTCGATGAACAGTTCCTGCATCCAGGTGGCGTGCTGCACAGAGCACAGATCCCCCCCCCCCCCCCCCCCCCCGCAGATAATAATCCAACGGATTGACGTCGGAGGAACGGGGGCAGGCCATGGCACTGGTCCTCCTCCATCTATCAATACCTCATGGTCGACACCAATAAACCACACGTTTTCTCATCTGCAGGGGAATATCTTCTAGTAGGCATTTTTCCGGCGACTGTATTAGATTTGTTGATGACATCATAAAGTTGTAGACTCCGGAAAAGGAATGAATATAATGTTGCAAGTGCTATCAGACACTCTTGAACAATGGAAATTATAAGTGAAAAAACGGGCAATAAAAGTAACGGTAGTACATAAAAATATGTGAGAAATTAAAACCGATATAAAAATTGATAACGTCAGAATTGGGCAGATGAACGAATTATGTAATCTCGGTAATATTGTCACCGAGGACAATAGATGCTTAATGGAACAGAAGAGAAGGATTGCACCGGCAAAACAGGCATTTACGGAAAAACATTTTAACCGGCAACCTTAAGGATATGGATGTCAGAAAATCTTTTGAAAAATCATATGAATGGAGTACACTGTTCTGTGGAAGAGAAAGTTGCACTCTCGGTTAACTGCAAAAAATAACGACTTGAAGCTGCTGGAATGTGGATATGGCGGAGATGGACGAAAAGAAAAACCAACCTGGAAGTCTTGAGGGAAGCCAATGAAGACAGAAGACTATTAAAGAAAATTGGAAAGGAAAAAAAAGAAGATTTACTAAACAAGTCATCAGAGACAAAACCTTTTACCATTAAAATTCTTAAAGGGAAACGGCTGGTAAAGAAAGGGAGAGGACGGTCTAGGATGAAGTACACAATGGTTATATTTAAACTTATGCTATTAGAGCCAGTGTAGAGTCAAACTATTAACCGTATGGGTACCCAGCTTTATTGGAATGATGTCCAGACTGCTTGGTGCAGGATTTGCGTCGTTAGTAGTGTTAGTGTCACAACCTCTCGTTATGCGCCGGTGCTGGTCCGGCGACGTTGGTTGAAACACAAGCATCAATGTGAATTACAGTTCCAGACAGTCAACATTGGTCTGGACAGGGTGAGCAGGGCTTTACTCGTAACGCTTTTTTATCAAAACTACGGTAACAGTACCTATGTTCTTCGATAGTTTCGACGCATTAAAGGTACACGAAGAGGTCCGCTTTTTGCACGAGATTGAAGAACATAATTCGGAAGTTAGAATTAATTATCGAAATTGGGAATTGCTCCAGTGAGAGGCCGACGGCCAGTTGCGCCACAAATTGTTGACGAAGTCACTGTTGCCACGGCTGAGAATGCTGGACGCATGGGACATTTTCAAGCCGTGCACAATCTGTGTCACGACAGCTCAGCATTCCATAGTCCACCGGTCGAAAAGCTATGTTAACAATAGCGAAATGGTATCCCTACAGCGGTTCCAGGTTGTCGTGGATAAAGATGATTGTCACACTGAGCAATGTCTGTAACCTGGAACGTAAATGTGGTAAGCGCTTAACAAATGTCATTCCCTCGCGTGGAAATTAAAATGTGTTTCTTTAATCGTTCATTCGTTATTTTTCTTCCTCATGCCCTTACAAATGTCTCCACAAAGTTTTACTGTCCTACGATTACTAATTTTTCATGGGGGCTCTCTGAAATAATGGAAGTTTAATCATAACCACCCAGTATCTGCTAGGCCTCGACATGGGAAAAGCAACAAGGAACTAAAACAAAGTCAATAACGGAAGAGAGTGTTTGCTTCTGCAAGTTATTAGCCTTTGGGACATGAATGTATTTCTGTTTTTATATGTTTTTAATCTTCCCTCCACCTTTCAACCCGGATCAATCAATATTTTATGAACATGACTTGTGGGCAATAAGAACCGGCAATTCGCGAAAGACAATGAATGCCATTTGGATAGTAGCTTGAAATAGCTGAAACGAAATATCACTAAACATCTTGCAATTCTGATGTAGGGCTTGTCTGAAGCCATGGTGGTAACGTCACAAGTCACTAGAATTAAAGCAAAATCCTCAGCTAAAGGTGGGCACTTCAGCAGTACTGGCTGTTGTGGTCACAGACTCAGCACGCTACCGATAGGTACAGCAGGTAGACGCTTTGGCAGCTACAGATGTGCGTGTGTTCTCAAGATGGTACCTTATTGTTTTCGCCTAACGAAAAGGAGGTTGGAACACTCGTGTGGAGTGATAATTCTGCAAAGAGGCATTTCTGCATAGCCAGAGGCTCTTAGCCGGTCGGTGTGGCCGTGCGGTTCTAGGCGCTTCAGTCTGGAACCGCGTGACCGCTACGGTCGCAGGTTCGAGTCCTGCCTCGGGCATGGATGTGTGTGATGTCCTTAGGTTAGTTAGGTTTAAGTAGTTCTAAGTTCTAGGGGACTGATGACCTCAGATGTTAAGTCCCATAGTGCTCAGAGCTATTTTGAACCTGAGGCTCTTCCTGTGGTAAGTGGCTTTCAGCAGGTGGAGTGAGTGTAGGGGAAACCAACAAATTTGAAAATAAAAAGCTCTGGTTGTGGAGACAGGTTCATCTGTGGCTTAGCCCGAGGTCTAAGCTGGATTGGAATGTGGCAGTTTGGCTGTGAGCTGGCGAAACCAACGAAAGCAAACGAAAGAACCTACCTGAAGTGTCTTGGGATCGGCAGAAACGTCGACACGTTCTTTCTCCGCACAGCGGTCACGAACTCGCGTGACGGTGACGCCGCCGACGTCGCAAAGCAGTTGGGTAAATCTCACTAGTGTTGTTTTTATTATGGAAGCCAGATAAAGAGACATTGCGCAAAGTTTTTGTACAGTACTTAGAAAATTAAAACAGCAACACATGAAGCCAGTCGAGATGCCTTTAGTCCAACCATCAAGATCATTCCGAATGACATATTCTGCATGGGCGATAGAACACAACCCTCCCTGACACCTTTTGATACACCGAAGAAATGAGACGTGCCAGCACTTGTTTTCACAGCTGCGTAATCTTCTGATCAGTGCTGTAAAGTGTGACGGGACACTGAACTCTGCGAGCACCTGCCACAACTTCTCCCAGACAACTTAGTCAAACGCTTTTTTCCTACAGTCAAGGACGCAGATGAGGACATGAACACAGAACTCTCGCTATTTCTCGATTATTTGTCCTATGTTGAGAATCTATTCATGAGTTCCTTTTCCTTCAACAAAATGGGCTTGTTCTGTGGATATGTCAGCTGAATGTATGGCATCAAACGCTGTTTCAAGATGTCGATAAAAATTTTGCTTGCGTGGGATATGGCTCTGAGCACTATGCGACTTAAACTTCTGAGGTCATCAGTCGCCTAGAACTTAAAACTACTTAAACCTAACTAACCTAAGAACATTACACACATCCATGCCCGAGGCGGTCGCGGTCGCTCGGTTCCAGACTGTAGCGCCTAGAACCGCACGGCCACTCCGGCCAGCGCGAGGGATATGAGAGCAATTCCTGATTGACCCCTGCTTCTGTAAGGGGATGAAGAGAGACTTCGATCAGCCTTATGACCACTCCCCAGTTCCCCATATTCGTGTACACATTCGTATACTCTAGAATATTTGATGTTTGCATAAATGGCAGCATTCATCATCTAAGAAATAAACGCGCTTTCAGTGCTAAGTGTTGTACTTCAGTGACGATCCTGCTATAGAATTCTGACTCGCTTGACAGCATTAGTTCGGAATTGTTTTCTTGAAGTACTTTGGCATGTCCTTCTTATTTTAGTGTTCAACCCTGGGGTTGGTTTGCAGCAGAACGCCATTCCTCTCTTCTGTCTGCCTTCCTCTTCATTTCCACGTATGTGTTACATCCAACGTCATTCATGATCTATTGCATGTATGATATCTTTGGTCGCCCCCGCCGATTCCTTCCCTCAATAACTCCTTCTGCTATTGTTCCAATGATGTTGTGTCGTAGGATGCGCCCTACAAGTTTGTCTCTTCTTGTTTGGATGTGCCTCCACAGAGATCTGGTTTCCTGTACTCTTCTAAGCACCTCTTCATTTGTTACTTTGTCTCTCCAGCTGATCTTCACCATCCTTTTATAGCATCACATCTCCAGGCTCTCTAGCCGTCTTCTCTCTTCTTTTCCAATTGTCCCAGTTTCACATCCGTATAGGGCCACAGTCCAAACGAAACCTTTCATGATACATTTCCTTATTTTCAGACTGATGTTGTTGCTGGTGAGTAAGTTCCTTCTCCGATTAAATGCAATTTTGGTCTTTTGTATTCTGGTCGCAATTTCTTTCCGGCTTCTACCATCTCTTGTGATTTTGTTTCCCAGGTAAGTAAATTCCTCTATCACCCCCAGCTCCTCTTCCAATTCTCATTCTCGGAGGTTCATATTCTGCTCCTGTACTGCATACCATCACTTTGGCCTTTTTCTTGTTTATTCTCATTCCATACTGATTGCATAGAATTTTTTCCATTGTTCTGAGGACTTCCTCTAGATCTTCTTTGTCTCCGTGACTATAGCAATATCACCTGCATAACAGCAAATCAGTTTTTTAACAAACGTAAAACAACACTCTCAGGCACAATAGAATATAAGGGGGGAAAATGCTGTATGGTGAAGACATGGTGAAGAGATGGAAAGAATACATAGAGGAATTGTATGCCGGAACACCACTTTCGGAGGAAGTAGTAGGAAGAGAAGCGCAACTTTGATCCCCACCTCAGTCGTTTCTCGAACTTGGTCTATAGCTTCATGGATGTAAGCATTGAATACAAGAGGAGAGAAAGCTCATCCTTGCCTTACCCCTTCTCTAATATTTGCTTCTTATTCCTGGTGACAGTTCCTAATTATTGCCACCTCATTCTTATAGAAACTGAGTATCACAGGGATGTCTTTGTACTTTATTCCACTTTTCCTCAGCACTCTGAACATCTCTTGCCAGATAACGTTATCAAATGCCTTTTCCATGTCTACAAAGGCAATATAAGCTGGTTTATTTTTCTGTAATTGCTTTTCGATAACGAGTCTGAGTGCCAGAATCGCCTCTCTTGTTCCAAATCCCCTTCCGAAACTGATCTCATTCAGCATATCCTCCACCTTCAATTCTCTTCAGAACTATTTTTATGAGAATCTTTGATGCATGTGATATTAAGCTTAGAGTTCGGTACTGTTCGCATTTTGTAGCTGCTTCCTTCTTTGGTATAGGAACAATGATCCATTTCTGGAAGTCTGTCGGCATCTCTCTTGTGTTATAGACGGACCTAATAAGTTTAAGCAGCATCATTTTCATGCTGTCACCAGCATTCTTTATTAGTTCTGCAGGGATGTCATCAATACCCGTTGCTTTATTGTCCCGTAGTTGTTTTAGAGCTCTGTCAAATTCTTCTTGCAGAATGTTATCTTCCTTGTCATCTTCGTCTACTTGCTCTTCTCTTCCTACTACTTCCTCCGAAAGTGGTGTTCCGGCATACAACTCCTCTATGTATTCTTTCCATCTCTTCACCATGTCTTCACCATACAGCATTTCCCCCCCCTTGTATTCTATTGTGCCTGAGAGTGTTGTTTTACGTTTGTTAAAAAACTGATTTGCTGTTCTTTAGGCTAAATCAATTCTTCCGTTTTGCATATTTACTTCCACTTCTCTGCACATTTCTTCAAGAAAATTTTCTTTTGCATTCCTAGATTCTCTATTAACTAAATTCCTTAGTCTTCTGTATTCAGCTTTTCCTTGTTCATCAGTTGCATTTTTGTATAATCTCCTGTTTTCTATAAGCTCAATAATATCTGCTGTAATACGTGTTCTAAGTCTGTTTAATATTAGTCCAGTTTCTTGATGGTCAGACCAAGTGCTGAATTCTCTGTGTGCGCGGAGACACAATGGCGGGTTTCTGTTTTAACGTTGTTAGCCACCGCTATAAAGAGGGAACGAAAGCTGGAGATGAGCTGGGAAAAAAAGACAGAAAGAAATTTCCGTTAAGCGAGGGGAACGCGCAGTTTTTCAAAGCAGTTCGTCGACCGAGAAATTCAAATGGAAGCTGCAATATGCGTGGCGGCAACTGCTGGTTTAGTAGCAACGGAAATGGTACTCGGAGAACCCGTGCAAGGCTGAGTTAGAGCGTTCTTACGTTTGACATTTCGCTGAAATGTAGGAATAAAAGAGGAATGGCAATACGGCCAACTGTAATGGCTTCTGGGACTCTCTCTACAAAGAGCTATATCGCGGGCTTGATATTACGTGTCCATTCGTCAGTGTGAACTAGCGTCTTACAAAGATAGTAAGAAAAAATGTAAAACGTACTGCTCACTCGCTTTTTTGCGATTTATTCACATTCCTGCTATAAACTGAAGTTTCGTTTCATGGCCGTTACATTTATGGGAACACTTCTGTACTGCCAAAGATAGTGGTAACATACAGTTCTGCCTTTCAAACAATAACTGCGCCAGACACTTGTCTTACATAGGTATCAACTACCGCAGCGTCACATTCTGCCTTTTCATATTATCTCTGTATTTGAATACGCATGCCTATACCACTTTCTTTGGCGCTTCAGTGTGCTTGCAGTCTTAAAAAACTAGAGTTGATTTATATCTCCTAGAAAGATTTGAATCCATTCATAATGCTCGTCCGATATTCCCTAAGTTCATCTTTTGTTCACTAGGTGCCACTGAGGAAGTGTATGAATGGCTTCTGAATGTCAAGGCACATTTCATTCATCTACCGTCCTCGGTATCGCGTGAGCGAACAGAGCTAATTGAATTCGAAAGACCGCTGTTTGCAGAACTGTGGATTTCTTTTTCCAAACAGGTCACAACACGCAAGCAAAAAATTGGTTCCGTAATACTACACAACAATGCTTCTCCAAGCATGTGTTCCTTTAGTGGGAGAGAGTTTTGTTGTACCTTGGTATAGTTTCAGACTTTCACCTCTAGCCAGTTCCGTTATAAATATTTAATATATTTTCATATTCCATTTTTAAATGGTGGCATTAACTTTTTACGTGCTGCAGTCTTTTTCTGTACAAAAATTACTCCGGAAAATTAAGATATTTCCAAATGTCAAAACACGTTCGTAAGTTCCATGGTCATGTAACCCATGACCAAATATTTCATTGAAATTTAAAAGCCTTGCAATCGAGAAAATCTTGTCAGTATCGTATTTAATAGTCTGTTACGTTATCACTCTATCACATTTCAACAATCAGTAAACGATATCAAATTACATAGAAATATTGTCAAAACTAGTTAAGTAAGTTTTGAAACATAAGTTATTGTGGAATAACACAAACTGACAGGTAAAACTGTTAAAGATAAAGGGTATTTTTGCAATTCAATATTATGTAAAAATCAACACCTATTTCTTTCAGGCACTGTTTATAATGTATATGATTTACAGATTTTTGTTGATATCAGGTAATGCAGCACACTTTCTAAACAACTTAGAAGTATTTTGAATAGTTTTAAACCTGCTTAGGGTTATTAAAAAACTGCAAAGAATCTGATGCAATTTTTTTCCAAAATGCGCCCTCAAATTGAGGTACCATTTAACCCAATGTTATACATTTGAAGGAGACCACATTTTTACCAGATATGCATGACATGATGGCTGAGGTACTAGACCTATTTAATTCCACATATTATTTATATTACAAGGATAAAAAAATCACATCTTAATTTTTATAATTTTTTTCCTAATAAAAATGTTATTTTTCTGTAATTTAGTTGATTCTGCAAAAAAGCTCAGGTCTACAACATAAGTATGAACTATTGCAAGTTACAGAAAAAAAATCAGAGCAATGTTTTATAAACTTTAGGAAATATTTTTACCTGAATTCTGAAAAATAGAACTTACGGGAAATTGCGAATGAAGATATGAGCCAAATTAAACGGTGCCGCGGAACAATCCTGAAGCATAGTTTTCATCCTGCAGCATTTCTTCATCTTCAAGCTTCCTCTTGGTATTCCTTTTAGCAGTTCTTGCTTCTTTGGTAACTTAAAGAGCGAATCTTTCAGCTTCATGTACTCGTTGTCTGTCACATGCAAGCACTTGATCTTCCATATTAAAGCCACATTTTATGCCTAAATTTCTCAGGACTTCCAACCTTCCACTCCATACTGAAACATATCACTGCACCTAGTACACCAACTTTTAATGTATTTAGTTCTACAAAAACATTCTTGGATAATCTTTCCCATATGCAATGGCTGAAACTTTTATTTGTATTCTGAGTATCCCCATGAATACATTTATTAAGCAAAACAGGGTCACTCAGGTCTCTTAAAATTGGTTTTATTTCATTCATAACAGGCTCAGGAAGAGAATGCTTATGATGGTATATTTGACCACTTTCTTTTGATTTTTTGCAACCACGCCAAGCCTCCTTTAGGGCAAAGTCCGTGAACAGGGTAGTAATCTGTGGATTTTTGGTGACCACGTTAAAGAAGGACTTGTCTCTATATAGTAGTATAGACTTTACTTGCCATAAAATTCTGTACCTGAAGAATTAAAGTTTGTTCCAAGTAGCTTTAAAACATTATACAGCACTTAAATGCATAGATGTGAAAACTCTACCAATGTTGCACAAGACACAACCTCGTGTCTTAACAAGAACAAAAACTGTACAAAATGGCGGAAATAGCTTACGGTGGTCCCTAGTGCGCTTTTCTTCATGCGTGATTCCAAAATAACTCATTAGACTGAAGTACCAACCAAAACAAGTCGTGTGTTCGTCGGTACACTATCCTCTAGGTAGTGCACTCTCCCGTACCCGAAAGTTTCGATATCTGCTATGAAAAAAAAGCTGCCTCGAGCCCTTGCAGGCACGTATGGTAGCTAGTTAAATGCCCCCTTCGGTTGTGAATCGCTTAACACCGGAGTTCCTTTTCAGTGGATTCACATCCAAATGCACATCTCCCCTCCCCCCTCCTTTTTTGTACATCGTATCGGTGATGCACCTGGGTTGACCAACGTGCAAGCAACCAGGATGTGACGTGCAGCCTAGCTCATTCACTCCTGTGAGGGCAGAAATTGTTCACCGTTTCCACTTCAAACGCGCGCCCACACAATTAGAACACTTACTCGCATACTCTCATGAATCAGTAAAACTGTGTGCCACTGTGTCGTGCCCTTAGGGCTTTGTTACAGTAGCGCTAATGGCGACGAGTCACAAAATGCTAAAACCTGGACGTTGGTTCAACAAATTACTGTGGAGAAGTAGCTGCGGTTCTATTTCGTTGTGCGTTGAGAGCTATTCACAGCATCTTTATGGCGTTTTGACGTCATCTTACTTCATTTGTCGCGCGGTGGGGAGGCATCTGGGCCGACCTACTTGTTGTCAAGATTGTTTCGAGTAAACTACAAAAGTTTCGATGGGACGCCTCAGACATTTTCTATATAAACACATCAAAAAGAGTTTTGCATCACCTCGGTTACTAGAGTTCCGCAACCTGTACAGAAATTGGAATAGAGATCAACATAAACATCATTTCCGCCCTTCTTCTTGCTCTTGAAAATCACACATCGCATATTGTATCACCATACAGTGAAATTTCAAAGGTGGTGTTCCAGATTTCTGTACACACTGGTACCTCGAATACCCAGTAGCACGTCCTCTTGCATTGATGCATGTCTGTATTCGTCGTGGCATTCTATCCGCAAGTTAATCAAGGCACTGTTGGTCCAGATTGTCCCACTCCTCAACGGCGATTCGGCATAGATACCTCAGAGTGGTTGTTGGGTCACGTCTATCATAAAACGCCCTTCTCAATCTATCTCAGGCATGTTCAATAGGGCTCATGTCTGGAGAACATGCCAGCAACTCTAGTCGAGCGATGTCGTTATCCTGAAGGAAGACATTTAGAAGATGTGCACGATGCAGGCGCGAATTGTTGCGAATGGTTGCACTGTCGGTCGGAGGATGGCATTCACGTACCGTACAGCCGTTACGGCGCCTTCCATGACAACAAGCGGCGTACGTCGGCCCCATATAATGCCACTCCAAAACATCAAGGAATCTCCACCTTGCTGCACACGCTGGACAATGTGATCGGGTTGCTTGAAGGCATATGCGACACTCATCGGTGAAGAGGACGTGATACCAATCCTGAGCGGTCCATTCGGCATGTTGATGGGCCCATCTGTACCGCGCTGCATGGTGTCGTCGTTGCAAAGATGGGCCTCGCCATGGACGTCGGGAGTGAAGTTGCGCATCATGCAGCCTATTGCGCACAGTTTGAGTCGTAACACGACGTCCTGTGGCTGCACGAACAGCACTATTCAACATGGTGGCGTTGCTGTCAGGGTTTCTCCGAGCCATAATCCTTAGGCAGCGGTCATCCCTTGGGCAGCCTGAGCGAGGCATGTCATCGACAGTTCCTGCCTCCATGTCCGAACAACGTCGCTTTGGTTCACTCCGAGACGCCTGGACACTTCCCATGTTGAGAGCCCTTCCCAGGACAAAGTAACAATGCGGACGCGATCGAGCCGCGGTATTGACCGTCTACGCATCGTTGAACTACAGGCAACACGAGCCGTGTACCACCTCCCTGGTGGAATGACTGGAACTGATCGGCTGTCGGACCCCCTCAGTCTAACAGGCGCTGCTCATGCATGGTTGTTCACATCTATGGGCGGGTTTAGTGACATCTCTGAACAGTCAAAGGGACTGTGTCTGTGATACAATATCCACAGAAAACGTCTGTCTTCAGGAGTTTCTGGAACCGGGTGATGCAAAACTTTTTCTGATGCGTGTAGTACCGATATCTCCCCATGCGATTTCCATTTTTTCGAGCCCTGAAGAAAGACACTCGTGCCCGTCTATTTGTTTCGGACGAAGAGGTGCACGCCTAGGTACAATCATGGTTCCGTAGGTAACCACAAACATTTCCCCACGAAGGCACTGACTGTATTGTCTCACAGTGAGATAAATGTATTAACTGTTATGACACTACTTTTGAAATAATAAATAGTTTACTTTCTTTTTTGCATCTGTCTCTTTTTCATTTGACAGCCCCTTATGTTCACATGTGTGTGAATTGCTGAGGGACCAAACTGCTGAGGTCGTCTCCCCACACTTACACACTACTTTAACTAACTTATGCTAAGAACAACACACACACACACATACACGTATGCCCGAAGGAGGACTCGAACCTCTGGCGGGAGTGCCCCTTAAGGTTTCATTCTTTCGCGATGAGTGGTCACATATATTAAGCTACAAAGGTGAGCTTTTCTTTCTCTTCCGTAATAATAGGTACTTGTGCAGTACACAAGCAAGAATGATTTGTTTTTTTAATGCTCACGTCAACGTGCATTGTTTCGGAACACGCGGCGTTTGTCGGTGCTGGTGAAAAGATAATAAGCAAAGCCAGCCTCTCCTCCCCCTTCCACAACTTTCTTACTCCTTGTAAGGAACAGAGGACGGAAAAATAAAAGAAAGACTAACGGCTAACGTCCCGCGTACCACAAGCTCGGAATGGAGAAGGAAATCGGCCGTGTCCTTTACGAAGGTACCACCCGTCATTCACCTAATCCATTTGGAGAAACCACTGAAAATCTGAATCTAGATCTGGATCTGATAAGCTGCACAAGAAATTCACACCCAGTCCTCTCGAATGTGAGCACGCTGTCTTCAACACTGTTCTTTCTCGCTTGTTTTCCACCACATAAACTAAGACATTTACCTACAGTCCCATTATACACTGTGTGACCGAAATGTGAAGCATCCAAAAAACAAGGTCGGATGTCAGTCAACGTAACTTCGTACGCGTACACGGGGCATGTATGGAAATGATTGGAGTTGCGATTCCCTGTGACAGGAAAACCGGCCACGCGACTGCATCAGTGCTATTCGTGTTTAGTGCGTCAGATGTTGATTGGTGACTGAAGGACACGGAGAAGCCGCGCACATGCGTGAAACAGCGTTATCAGCACATGACAGAGTTTGAAAGGGACCTTATTTTGGGTCTCCATTTGGCGGGCTGGTCGAATCGTGCAACATCCGCATCAGTGGGGCGTTCAAATGTGACAGTGGCCCGATATTGGACGGCATGGTAATATGGGGACATGCCTACTCGTCGTCAAGTTTCCAGTCTACCAGGCTTGACCACCACAAGGCAGGATTACAATATTGTGCACCAAGCACCTCTTAACACCTTCGCATCTGCACCTTCCATCAGAGATCAAGTAATGGGGTCCATGAAACATTCTGCAACAGTGGTAGGAGACCAGTAGCTGCAGGAATTACTGTCCCATGCCTAAGCTGCCGTTAACACCACAATACAAAAAGCAGTATTTGGAGTGACCCCGCACTGGGAACCATTGTAGCTAATGAAGGTGTCGAACGGTGTTCAGCGATGAATCGAAGATTGTGCACTACGGGTGGATCACCATCGTCGGCGACTATACTGACGACATGGGAAGAGCTCCGACTCTTCCAATGTTTTGGAGAGGTACAACGGAGCTACTCCTTGTGTCACGGTGTAGGGAGCCATTGGGTATGACATCAGGCTCTGATGGTAGTGTCTGAGGGAACTCTGGCGACGCAACGGTACTTCAAGGACACGCCGCAACCACGTGTGTTATCTGTCACTGACATTAACGTGGTGCTATTTTCAGTAGGAGAATGTCCGTTCACACATGGCACTTATCTCTTTGGACAGGCAGCGTGATGTTGAGGTATTCCTGTACCAAGCAAGCTCTCAGATCTCTCCTCAACACAATATGTGTGGGACCAGCGTAGAAGTTGACTCCATCCCAATGCCAATATCAAGGATATCACGGTACAGTCGTGGGGCAGCTTGCCTCAAGAGGGGATATAACACCTTTATAGAACCCTTTCCAACAGAATCAGTGCACGTATCCAGGCCAGACGGCCCGCATCTCGTGGTCGTGCGGTAGCGTTCTCGCTTCCCACGCCCGGGTTCCCGGGTTCGATTCCCGGCGGGGTCAGGGATTTTCTCTGCCTCGTGATGGCTGGTTGTTGTGTGCTGTCCTTAGGTTAGTTAGGTTTAAGTAGTTCTAAGTTCTAGGGGACTGATGACCATAGATGTTAAGTCCCATAGTGCTCAGAGCCATTTGAGCCATTTGAGCCAGGCCAGACGGGATGCAACGTCATAAAGATAGTTGGGCTCATACTCTAAAGCTGTTTGTTAATGTGACTCGATATTGTAATCGCTGAAACGACATTACGTACCCTCTCAACCCGCAAATGCTCTGCGGGCACACACTGGGATTTGGACAGGGCAACTCCTACGTAGAACTTTGCTGACCATTCGTGTAGAATTTGCCACAATCTTTAATTAACATGAACCGGCTTTCATTACTTTGGGTAAAATCACATCGATAGAATTTCGGTCACAACGCAGGAGTAGGCACGGGTCTGCCTCGCTAGCCGTAATTATGCGAGCACGCAGGTTCGCCGCAAGCTGTACACACAACGCTCACGCCGACACTGAAAGGGTACGCCCTTTTTGTCCGCCTCCGTAGCTGACAACGAGCCTCTTGAGTGCGAGGTCGCTAAAGGACAATGCTGTTTACGCCATTAGACGCCTCACGTATTGTCTACCATGCAACCACAATATTGGCTGCTAATGGCAACAGGGGGCGGGACTGCAGGTATACAATGTTGAGCATATACGGAGCGTAGTGGAACTGCTTTGTCGACGAGTAACTCACAACAGTGCTACAGTGCTAATGACGTTGATACAAAGTAGAGCAATGGCAGCTATAAACAAAGCAAAGATTGTATTATATCTACAACAGTTACCAAAGCTTTCATCAGAAAGCAACCCAAGGAATTTCACAGAGTAAGGCGATATACAGGGTGTTTCAAAATGAATATACGGGTTTTAAAGCTTTGTAGCATAAATTACATTCACCTTATAATTATAAATAATACACCAAATGAAAGAGAAACACAAATAAATGGTTCAAATGGCTCTGAGCACTATGGGACTTACTTCTGAGGTCATCAGTCCCCTAGAACAGAACTACTTAAACCTGACTAACTTAAGGACATCACACACATCCATGCCCGAGGCAGGATTCGAACCTGCGGCCGTAGCGGCCGCGCGGTTCCAGACTGTAGCGCCTAGAACCGCTCGGCCATTACGGCCGGCAGAAACACAAACAGTTTTTCTTACAATTATTCAATGTGAACACCGATCACACATCGAGTCGATAAGCGAGTTGTTCCGTATAATATTACTGCTCATAAGGAGAATTTGATGTTTTTCCAGTTGGTAATATTAAACTCGTGGTTACTGAACTAGTGTGTGTAGGTCTCTGTTTGTATGTCTGTGAAGTACAATATTCCGAGGGGCGTCGAAGACCCCCCACAACGCACGTAATTTCGTACACGTAGACAAGTTTCTCTCTTGGCGGTGAAGCAGCTGCCGACTCCGACGTTTGCCCGTAAAATTCTTGAAATGTGAGAGAAAGAAAATTTCTACAGGATCTTCTCGAACTGAAACACTGCCACTCGCATTTGATCATTCGATGATTGTCTGCGAGTGAAATGAGTTGCTTTCTCTAAGCTTTTGACCGTGTTATTGAAGCACGTTCTACAGCAAACATCGATCACCAAATGTTCGAAGTCCCACACAAGCTTACAGTACATGATAGTTCATCACAGAATCCTTTCATAAAAATTAAATACGCGCAATTTCCTTTGAAAAGCAAAAGACTGTATTATGGCCGTTGCTGAACTCCACATTAACATTAAACATCGCTTGTGAATCTAAAAAAAACACAAATTATACAATGTGGCGGTTAACAATGACTGTTTCATTGCCCACACTTCCTACACGTCCCCTAGTTATCCTGTCTCGTAACAAAGTCCCGTCACATTCCGATTTTCCTATTTTTCTCCGCTCGCCATGGAACATCTCTAAGTCAATGAATAAACATTTCGCTCGCGCAGGTGAAACGCACCACGTCGCGATATATGTTCACTTTAAACCAATAACAATAACAACGAAAAGGTCGTTAAACAGATCTGTATCCGCTAGCACGGGCCAAGGGACATCATATATGAAACCTTGATCAATGTGTTTCTAAATTCGGATATATCAGCTGATATCGGAGGCACATACACATGATCGCGTCACATGAAGTGTCAATGTGGAGGTCATGCATAAAATGCTGTGTCTACTGGCCCGTCGCGCCCAACTTCGTTTAACCAGTCGCGCACTGAGTTATGCCAGTGAGGCGGCGCAACATTTTGCTCTCAAATAAAGATGTGTTGTTCAGCTTCTTCCCATTGAGGCACAGGCCATAGCTGTAGCACATCAAGATAAGGAACATCAGTTACAGTTGATTAGATAAGGAACATCTGTTACAGTTGATTCACCGAAAAAGAAAGGCCCATAAACTTTCCGCGGGGATATTTCTTGGGGCTAAGCGTGAAAAGCTCGCACTCGTTCAAGAGGTTTTTCAGTCACTCGTTGTTATTCCACACTCTTCCCATTGCGCACCGCTATACAAACAAAACTGTATGAGTTGCTCTTTCATTTGGTGTATTATTTGCAATTGTAAGTTGAACGCAATAAATGCCACAAAGTCTAAAAACCGGTATGTTCATCTTGAAACACCCTGTATTAGCGTCTCTGCAAGATGAGTCAGTGGAAAGTGTGGTGTCGATACGCTCGACTGTGTGGACAATGTACATGAGTAGTACAATGATGACGATATGTGCTCAACAAGCTAAAGTGCTACTGAAATAGGTGTCGAGTCACGTAGATCATCATCCTTGTCGAACAGGGAGCCACAAATCCCGCATCCAGTGAAACGTAGTAAAGGTTAATCGTTGTCCAAGGAGCGGGTACTAAACATAATTATGTACAAGGAAGATCATACGCTGCATGGTTTAAAAAATGTTATGAACAGATTTCGAATAAGTGCGCAGCAATATCACCATATAGTGCGTACGAAAAACTACGGATATTCAAGGGAGGAAAAGGCGCACTTTGTTTGCTTGTTTCAGAATGCTTGATACAATTTACAGGATGTGCGTGCTAGTGACCTCCTACGTTATAAACATCAAACTGCCGCGATATAGATTACAGCGATTTCATTGGAAGCAGTGGGTGGTTGCTTAACTTCAAACAATGCTACAGAACCGGAAGAAGTAAGATAACAACTTCAAACAAAGCATCTACGAGGCGATGCACAGCAAACTGCGGAAATATGTAGATGAGATAAACAAACTTCTACCGTCGTTCACTAAGGAATATGTTTTCAAGTTCGATCAATCGGGATTTGAAGAGGAAATGCATATGAAATGAACCCTGGAAATCAGAGGTACCAAGAGAGTTGTATGAAGATTAACTAACGTCAGTGCCTTAACGCATTCGTATACAATTATGCCGACTGTTACTACAGATGATAAATTGGCTGGGAAGTTATTTATCGTGCTGCGAGAAGTTGGAGGTGTTCTGCCCCTCATCATGTGCGTGATCTTGCAAGGTCAATAAGGAATACTTCCGTCACAACAAGCAAGAGTGGGAAAATTGCATAAAAGAACTACAACTATCGTACGAGGATTGGTTCTGACCACTATGGGACATAACAACTGAGGTCATCAGTCCCCTAGAACTTAGAACTACTTGAACCTAACTAACCTAAGGACATCACACATATCCATGCCAGAGGCAGGATTCGAACCTGCGGTCGTAGCGGACGCGCGGTTCCAGACTGAAGCGCCTAGAACCGCTTGGCCACACCGGCCGGCGGTACGAGGATTGCTTTTGGCCAATAGCTGGTCAAGATAAATTCTATTGCTTGACTCCTGGTCTGCGTATACAAATCACATTCCTTTAGAGCAAACTATCCCTCCTGAAAAGTGTGTGACATCGCAGTTCATACCATCTGGAACCACTGGACAATTTCGGCCTCTGGGCGTTTGTTTTTTCCGTGCCTATAAAACATATTACCGCACTATCTGTAGCTACGCCTTAAAGGAGAGCCAGTTTCACGATAAGCTTCACGACAGACTGTTCCGCATTCGGCTGCGTGCCAATACAGTTATACCAATATGATTCTATATGGATTTCAGAGTGGATACCTAGCTGAACGTCCTGCACTATTGGTAACTTCCAAGCCACAGATGGATTGGAAGAATTTCTAACTTCCAAGGAGTTCATCTTCGATCACGATAGTGCGAACCTTGGTGATCACTGTGGCGTGCCGTTTTCCATTCGGTGTTCATGGTGCAAAATCAAATGGCTCTGAATACTATGGGACTTAACACCTGAGGTCATCAGTCCCCTAGAACTTAGAACTACTTAAACCTAACTAAAATAAGGACATCCATGCCCGACTCAGGATTCGAACCTGCGACCGTAGCGGTCGCGCGGTTCCAGACTGAAGCGCCTAGAACCGCTCGGTCAAACCGGCCACCGTTCACGGTGCAAGTTAATGTTTGTTTAGAATATTTGTTGAATGTCGACGATATCTATTTTGTGAAGTGCAATACATACATTCCACAGAATGTTGGTCTGTGGCCCTCCCGGACGCTCATTTTCTGTCGCCCTCCTAATGCACAAGGTGAGTCAATAGCAGCCAATATTTCATAATTGTTAACACAACGCTTTCAAATGAGCCTTATTTAAGATTGAACTTGCGACTTCGCAGTCAAGAGGTTCCTTGTGAGTGGTCGGTGCGGCTGACTGCAATGTGCAGGACACCGTTCCGATTCTCGGAATTGTCAGGGATTCTTTTTAGGTGGAGCCGGCCGTGATGGCCGTGCGGTTCTAGGCGCTTCAGTCCGGAACCGCGCGACTCCTACGGTCGCAGGTTCGAATCCTGCCTCGGGCATGGATGTGTGTGATGTCCTTAGGTTAGTTAGGTTTAAGTAGTTCTAAGTTCTAGGGGACTGATGACCTCAGATGTTAAGTCCCATAGTGCTCAGAGCCATTTGAACCATTTTTTTCTAGGTGGGAGGGCTAGTACGGGGTGCACTCAGCCTCGTGAGAGCGACTGAAGAGCTACTCGACCGATTAGTACCGGCTCCACGGTCAAGAAACCTGACGACAACCAAGAGAGCGATATGCTGGCCACATGTCCCTCCATACCGCGTCCGATGACGCCATTATGAGTGGATGACATGGCGGTTTGTTGGACCCAATTGACCTATCCAGGGCTGTAACGCAGATCTTCCCATTTACTTTTAACGCCTTGTGTATTCGTATTCCCATCTTTCGGGGTCAACGATTATACTGCTTCTGATTGTTACTCATGTTCCACTTATTAGGATGCAGTAGGGACTGGACAATCTTTCATTTCTTGTTGCCTTGTTTTTCTCTTGTTACTTGTAGTTTGCGCAGCAGGACCAGCTAAACGACCAGAAATCCAGAACTGCAGGCTGACAAGGCTACCTCCCACTGATGTGTGTTTATAAAAGTTGAATATTTAATTATTCTGGTCTGCTGTCTTCCCGTTATCCCTTTTCGCATCTCTCATTCGGACGAAACACCTGTCTTACCCGTCATCCGACGCTGTCACGACCAAGGGACACATGATCTGCAGGTAAGAATTCTTTTATCTGCTGATATAGGGTAGTGGTATCAGGTTACGACAGCTAATTCATTCTAATTAATATCTCCTTCATCAATCGATATTCAAGGCACCACGCTACACAATCTCTCATATATGACTCTCAATGCCGGGAAATGATCCATACTGAAGTTATTATCCTAACCTAGTTCTACGCCCCCGATAGCAAGATGACTCTGGGTGAAATACGAGTATGATCATTAGCATTCCAGTGAGGTGTCACGGCCCCCTCCTTCCTCAACGATAGAATGCCAGATTGTACAGTCTCAAACGCTACAAAGCATCATTTGAACTGGTGAATGCCTGTAACACCACAGTTTATTTCGGTGTTTACCAACGCGGAAATCTTCGCACTGAATGGAATACAAACCGAATCGTCTTATCTGCTGGCAACACAGACTCGACGCATGAGTCACAGTAACGCTATCTGAAGAACCTTCTGATTTACTACTGCGACCTCGAACTGAACAAACACTTACGTCAAGTTACATCGGCGACAGGCATTCGTCCCAGTATTCCCAAATAGATAAGCACGTACAAATGTTCTTATTTCCGCTGTCCAACACGACCAAAATATTTTAACTACCGGTATTTGTTTAACAACTCGACGCATCAGATGGAACAAATTTAGGGAGAAATACAACTAGTTCTCTTGGTAACGGATACTGACAATCTCCCAAAAGCCACGTCTGGAATTGACAATGATGAATCTGTGTTACGAGGATTCAAGAAAAACGTCCCGCTACATGCGCAAATGCTGCTGGGAACTAAAGAAGTCGAAAACAGACTAGTCAAGTAGGATTCAGTAAGAATCTGATAAAATTTCGGAGATGTAAACACAAAATCTGCTTGAAACAGAACAAAGGTAAAAAAGGGACAGAAAGAGAAGGAAATAAATGAAGCCGAGATGTGGGGTATTTAAATGTGTCATTATACATTAATGATGTTGGATTTGACAACCACTGCTGAGTAGAGACCGACCTGGAGTTTTACTTAAACGGTCTTCAGCGGCAGCATCCATGCTAATACTCCTGTATGTTTTTTAATATCATCTCCCACATTCCGTTAAGTTGTCTCCCCGCTTTCGTCGTCTCTTGGAATCCGTCAAAGAGCTTTCTTGGTCCATCTAGAATCCATTCGCCTGGCTATGTGGCCAGACCACCTCCATTCCATTTTGATCGTGGTCAAAACGATCTTCTCGTTCGAGACTTTTCCGGCGTACGCATACGTGATACATATTTCATAGGTATATGCGTTTCACATATATTTCTACACATATCTCATTCTTACCTCTAACTCGCATTGGGGTGACACGTTCCCACACAGCAAGAAAAAGTCGATGGTGCCGTTGATCATCTGTTTCATTTCTTCGCTATCGTTTCGCTGTTTTCCATTTTGTTGAATATGACGAACAGACGTCCGTTTCGTTTGATGCACACTGGCAATAGTAACTGATTGTCATTTCGAGAAATATATCTGTCGCTGGCAACTGTGATTATCCGCTGTTTCCCACCACGCGACTCCACAGAATACATTAACTGTATTTGTAGTATTCAGCCTGTGGCCCCAAAGCAAGCTGAAAAATTCCTGGCTCGATGCATTAGGCATTCTCCTCGTGTGGTCGTTGCACTGAAAACAGATAATACGAGGACTGCGTTTCATAACATTAAAGTATTCCAAGTCAACTAAATGCAAGAGATAAACACTATCAGGGCGCTTTCGAACGTTTGTACATTTCATCCCTCCTTATCCCCATCCAGACACTAAAGTTATTTATACTAAATTTGGTTGAAACGGCTCTAGAAATTCCTAAGTTAAGCTTTCACGTCACCTCTTTACACCGCCTCCTTCAGCTACAGGGGCTGCTAGGACTATCCCCCCCCCCCCCCCTCTTCCTCTCCAGATAGCAAGTGTTACATGTGTCAAATGTTATGTAAATTGCTTCACGCTTTATGCAGATATGGTGGTATGTCACTGTTTATGCACCCTCTCTCCTACCCCTAGGGGTGAAACGTCGTAAGCACTGTCATCAATGAGCCCAGTGACTCCTAAAACTATGCAATCGTCACTAATATCGCATGATTGACTGTTTTGCACTTCTAACGTTAACCGTCACGGCCTTGCTGTGCTGATACTGCGAACGACACCTGCTGTTTTTTCCGGGGGCGTACAGCTCTACTGTATTGCTTAATGATGACAGCATCTATTCCGGTGGTAAAATAGCTGCCGTATAGATCTATGGGCGACGACTACTCAGAAGGATGTCATCAGGAAACAACACTAGCATTCTACGGGTCGGAGTGTGGAATGTTAGATCCCTTAATCGGATATGTAGGCTAGAAAATTTAAAAAAGGAAACGGACAAGTTGAAGTTCGAGACAGTGGGAATTCGTGAAGTGCGATCGCACGAACAAGAGGATTTCTGGTCAGGCGATCAAAGAGTTATCAATACAAAATCAAACAGATGTAATGAAGAAGTAGGCCTAATATTGAATAAGAAAACAGGAATGCGGGTAAGCTACTATGAACAGAACAGTTAACAGACTATCGTGGTCAATACACACACGAAGCCAACACCCACCACAACAGTACAACTTTAAATGCAAACTAGCTCCGCAACTGAAGAAGAGATTGAAGAAATGTATGGTGAGATAAAAGAAATTACTGAGATAGTTAAGGGACACAAAAATTTAAGTGTGATGGGTGACTGGAATTCCACTGTAGTATGAGGAAGAGAAGCGAAAATCGTAGGAGAATATGGACTGGGGAAAGGAATGAAAGAAGAAGCCATCAGGTAGAATTTTGCAATCCTCGCTAATATTTGGTTTAAGAATCATGAAAGAAGGTTGTATAATGAAAGAGGATACCTGGGGATACTGAATGGTTTCGGAGTAGTTACATAATATAAAACTAAGACATTTACGGAGACACAATTTCTTTGTTATAAACTAAGACATTTACGGAGACACAATTTCTTTGTTATAAACTGCATGTTAAAACTAAAGTTACTGTAAAAAGGTAGCAAATGAGAAGGTTGGGACCAGAATAAATTGAAGGAACCAGAGGAAGCTGACAGTTTCTGAGGCGGCATTCCGCAACGTTCGACTACAAATGGGGAAGAATACATTAGTAGCCGAATGGGTAGCTTTGAGACATGAAACTGGGAAGGCGGCAGAGGTTCACATAGGTAAAAAGACAAGGCTTAGTAGAACTCGCTGGATAACATCGGAGATGTTAACTGACGAAAGGAGAAAATATAAATATTCACCAAATGAAGCAAGCGAAAAGGAATACAAACGTCTAAAAAATGAGAGTGACAAGAAGTGCAAAATGGCTAAGCAGGAATGGCTAGAGGACAAATGTAAGGATTTAGAAGCATGGTTCACTACGGCAAAGATAGATAGGGCATAGAGGAAAATTAAAGGGACCTTTGGAGGAAGGAGAAGCAGCTGTATCAATACCAAAAGCTCACATGACAAGCCAGTACTGAGCAAACAAGGAAAAGCTGGAAAGTGAAAGACGTATACAGAGGGGCTAAACAAGGGAAATGGACTTGAAGGCAATGTCATTGAAAGGGAACAGGACGTAGCTGAAGATGAAATGGGAGGTATGATAGTGCGAGAAGAATTAGACTGAACAATGTACGACCTAAGTCGAAACAAAACCCTTCGAGCAGTGGACACTCCGTCAGAACAACTGCTTATCCTTTGGGGAGCCAACCATGACAGCACTATTCCACATGGTGTGCAAGATATATCAGGCAGGCGAAATACCCTCAGACTGCTAGAAGAATTATATGAATGCACGTTCAGAATGTGGAAGAACGTGATAGCTCAAATTCCAAAGAAGGCAGTTGCTGACAGTTGTGATTACTATCAAACCATCAACTTACTACATTAAAGTTATTCGCAATTGCGAATATGAACATCTATCACCTGTAGAATGGAGTGACGACTGCAAAAATTTGTGCTGGGCCAAGACTCGAACCCGAATTCCCCACTTATCGCGAGCACTCACTTTACCATTTGGTTCCCCAAGTACGACTCACCTAAGGTAGCCAAATGCTCAGCCATGTGTCTACAGCCTGTAATCGCACATATGCATATTCCCGTACAGGAGAGCCATTTTATATGAACGTCACTTGTCCGGTATCGGCGGATAAATACGATACTGCAGTGCCTGTGTTAATCCGAATTACAATGCAAAGTTCCTTTGGTGATGCATGAACTTTGCATCTTAATCCGGAATAAAGCAGGCACGACAATATCGTATCAGCTTAGTAAATCATAGTGCGCAAAATACTAACATGAATTATTTACAGAAGAATGTAAAACAAACTGGAAAGAAATGACCTTGCGGAATTTCATTTTGGGTTCCGCAGAAACCTAGGAACACGCGAGGCAATACTAATCCTAGGACTTATACTAGAAGATACGTAATTTGTACAGAAACGAGTCTACAGTAATAAAGGGTCAAAGGAAATTACAGGGAAACAGTAACTGAGAAGGTGTAAAACAGAGTTGTTGTCTACAGAAGGAAACTAAGGCGACATTTGGAGAAGGAAGCAAAGTTCCAAGAAAAGAAATAAAAAAAAACCTTTGAGGTTTATCGATTACGTTGTAATTCTGTCAAAGATGACAAAGGACATGGAAGAGCAGTTGAACGGAACGGGTAGAGCCTTGAAAAGAGATTATAATATGAGCATGAAATTAAGTAAAATAAGGGTAATGGAATGTAGTTGAATTAAATCAGGCGATATTGAAGGAATTACATTAGCAAATGACACACAAAAGTATTGGATGATGATGGCACAAGTAAAGAGTATACAAAATGCAGACTAACAATAGCAACAAAAGCATTTCAGAAAAAGACGAATTTGTTAAAATATAATACGAATTTTAAATTTTGGGAAGTCTTTTCTAAGGGCATGTGTTTGGAAGGTAGCGTCTATGGAAGTGAAAAACAGTTCAGACAAGAGGAGAATAGAAGCTTTTGAAACGTTGCGCAACAGAAGAGTGATGGAAATTAGATGCGTCGATCGAATAACAATCCAGCTGGGAAGAAAGGAAATATATGCCACAATTTCCCTTTTAAAAAAAAAATAAAAAAAAAAAAAAATGGGGGCCGGTAGGCAGACGGCATCGCGAGACATCAAGGAATTGTCAGTTTGATAACGGAAGAAAGTTTGAGGGGGAAAAACTGGAGAGGGAGACCAAGGCTTAAATGCAGTACCCAGGTTCAAACGTAGGTTTTAGTAGTCAGAGAGAGATGAAGCCACTAGCAAATAGTTCAAAAAAATGTTCAAATGTGTGTGAAACCTTATGGGACTTAACTGCTAAGGTCATCAGTCCCTAAGCTTACAGACTACTTAACCTAAATTATCCTATGGACAAACACATACACCCATGCCCGAGGGAGGGACTCGAACCTCCGCCCGGGACCAGCCGCACAGTCCATGACTGCAGCGCCTTAGACCGCTCGGCAAATGGTTCAAATGGCTCTAAGCACTATGTGACTTAACATCTGAGGTCATCAGTCCCTTAGACTTAGAACTACTTAAACCTAACTAACCTAAGGACATCACACACACCCATGCACGAGGCAGGATTCGAACCTGCGACCGTAGCAGCAGCGCGGTTCCCGACTGAAGCGCCTATAACCGCTCGGTCACAGAGGCCGGCAGCCGCTTGCGCATGATAGACTGACTAGCATGGAGAGTTACAGCAAACCAGTCTTCGGACTAAAGACGATATCGACGACGACGACGACCACACGAGATACGAGCGGTTCTCCTCGATACTGTGAAACAAATCTCTTCTACTGCAGGATCTTTGCCTTCCCTATTTTGAGAGGTGGTAGTATAAGCCGAAACAAGAAGAAATTGTGTAGTAAATATGGGCTCTTATTACAGCTTTGAGCACTTGCTCAGCGAATGAGATGTGTTTTACAGTAGCGAAGGTAAAGAAGTGCTCAAACCTCATATGGGACGCATTTTAGAACCTATGTTTGTTATACTTTTTTACTTCCAATGATCGTCCCTGTCATGTACGTGAATATTGACCATTCCTCCTGGGACACCCTGTAGATAATAATAGTGTACACCATTTGCAGACGAGGATTTGTATTTTTATGGAATAGGTTTAAACTACTGAGAGGACCAGTTTCGCATATTTCTCAAAGCAATATTTCATCTTCCACATGTTCCCAAAGTAAATGGAAAAACAGACATGTCGATTTTTATTCGCGCCAGTGCTGATACGGCTCAAACGCTGGCTGCGATTGCCGACGGGCAGTTTTGCGCTATTAGATGAACGATAAATGTTGACGCAAAGAAGGTATATCTCATCTCTATAACGTTGACACTGCAGAACAATTTGGAGCCCCAGTTACAGACTTAATTATGTTTAACTCGGAATGCACCACACACAAATGAGCAAACTGGTCTACTTAATCACTGCTACGCATGTTTAAAATGTAAGAAACCTTAGGTCTATTAAAGGAATTCGAAACTATAATACCGACTTATTCGTGTAGTTTTACGCGTTGTGTGCTCACGGTTGTGAGGCGTATCGGTTCAACACCGTGCTCTGCATAAACGACCGACGGTCTGCAACAGGGCTCAGCAGGGATACGGTTTCTCTTTTTTTTTTAAAGTTGTCCACAGTTGTCTCTGGTTCAGAAACACAAACAGCTAGAATACGAATAAACTCATAATACAGAGCGCACATGGTCTCGTTCTGACCACATAATTAATCAACCGTAATCACCAAATCATGGATAGGTGGTTGACAATCACAGGCGGACGCTGCCACGGGTGGGCCGGACGAACACTGAACACCACCTCGAAAATGAACAGAAACGAAAATTCGGAACGAAAAAACTGACTAACAAATTTTTTCGTGAAAAATCTGGACGCTAAAATTAATCTACGCACTAAAATATAATAAGCTCGTACAAACTAACATTCTAATAGTTGAAACTGAAACACAGAACAATCAATGACAGAGAGAGAGAGAGAGAGAGAGAGAGAGAGAGAGAGAGAGAGAGAGATCACTGGGTGTAAATTTAATGATACTGTATTCACCTGCGCATAGCCATGTCGCATCGGCAATGGTGGAAAGCGATAGCAGAGGCACCAGAAAGGTCGAGGAACTTTTACTTCCGTATTTCTCGTCTGACAATGAGATATCTCGCAAAAGCCGATTACATCACAGGCATCGCTAACATTACCAGGTATAAAGCGAAAGTACGCTGATAAGATAATTACTCTATACTTGATAAACATCACATTCTCCTTCCATGGTTATACTGTTTGTACAAAATCTCACCTGCAAAAACACACAGGCATTTTTAATAAGTTTCTGCATAACGTCTGCTTAATATGACATTCATAAAAGTGAAGCCTCTCAGCATTCAGCAGTTTTTTTTCTTTTTTTATACTAGGGCAGAGGAGTTGTCTCGGAGTTGCGTTTCATACTGCTGTCCTCCCTGGACTATTGTTATCTAATCTCCGGTATTTTCGATGAGGAATTATGGAATGTACACAGATGGAAATTTTGTGTGGCAGGGATTCGACAAGTTCTCGATAAGTTTTAAGGTGAAAGAAGCAGATCTCTATGCACAGGTCACGCAATTCCCATAAATTACAGGAAGCTATTTTGTGTGGGCGGAGCTGACGCAAGATAGCGTTCCAGATGTGTTTCATCGGCTTCAGATCAGGCGAATCTGATGGCAACGAGATCAACCCGAGTTCACTACCATATTCCTCAAACCACTGAAGCCCGATTCTGCCCTTTGGACAAGAACAGTTATCCTGCTGAAAAATACCACCGCTGTCGGGAAAAACATCGAGAATGAAGAGACCCAGGTGCCCGCAACAATGTGCACGAGTGCACAGCTATCACTGAGCTATCCCATTTCCACGCAAGTCCCCTGTACAACAATGCCCACAGCGGCCTCCAAGAGTGGCGCGATGCATGTTTCAGGCATCCGTCTGCCTGGAAGACATCTGACCAAGCGACACGTTTCCATAGATCCACGGTCTGCTCTCTCTGATCCCGTGTTCACTGCTATATTAGCAGACGATGTCGTATGGTCAACATCTGCTCCGGAGCCCTAAATCCAACACTGTGTGATAAATGGTGTGCTCCGTAACACTTGTGCCTGTACCAGCATTGTGCTCTGTCGTCAGACCTGCCACCGATCGAGACCTACCCAGCTTTACATAGAGGGAAAGCTTCCGATATTCAAGTTCTGTGATGTAGGCGTGAACGTCAAACTCCTTGTCGATTACTCGTACTTTCGCCGTCCTCTGACCAACCGCAACACATGCTAACGACAGCAGGCACGGGAAAAGACATTCTGGTTCGCGATTTCGGGGAAGACCGTACAAACGCCCTAGCCGAAAACAAGCTGCCCTTTGGTACAGTCTTTTACGTCAGTGGATTTCTCCATGATGCCTCATTCGTCTCTGCTCCACAACGCCACCTGGTGGCATTCAATTCGTCATGTTCTGTCTCATCAGAGTCTTTTACATTACAATCGCATAACGACAAAAATATTATAAAATAGTTACATTTTACATGCAATGTAACACACAAAAGTATCTACAACATAAATAGTTAGAAGCTGCAGCAGAAAAAAAAAAAGAGTTCAGCGAGAGAGATTTCCAACTGTTTTGTAGGTTCCGCAGGACTCGTGGGACTTCCAACCAAGCGGTTTTGTACCGTGGGTTGTTTGATCAGAGCCTCCGCAACTGCTGATTTACGCCATTTGTTCACCAGCAGCGAATGTGTTGTCACAGTCAGATAGTGCCTTCACCGGCAGCCTTCGTTTCCGTATAGCTTCGTAGGCTTAAGCTACTTAATGGAAGGAAGTCAGGGAAAAGAACCATCCCGACATTTGCTTTGAGCGATTTGGGGAACCGACGGAAAACGTAAATCTGGATGGCCGGACGGGGATTTGAACCAAACCGAATACGAGCCTAGCGCGCTAAGCACTGCGCCACATCGCTCAGTAAAGCTACTCGACTTTTATACACTGAGGATTATGGAAATTATTACAACAACGAAAGGGAAGCTGTGCCTCCAAGGATGGTCACCGTTACCGGGTGCACAGAAAATATGAGGGGGTGTACGAACTGGCTGTGCGTGAATTCCGAATGCAGTAAGTAGCGGGGCCGTTTAAAAATTACAAATGGCAGAATCATGGCTGAGCAGCAACATTCTTGCCCACTTGACGAGGCAGATGTGCAGTTTAAGAAACGAATACGTAACTGCAGGAAGAGAGTCCTAGAAGAAAGGAGCGTGGCTGTTTTCCAATGTCAAGATCTGAAAGATGAAGGTTTAGATTTCGTAGCAACTATGCCAGGGAACTCGAAAGCTGCATCGCGTAAAGGAAGAAGGGAAGCAACTGCGACGACCTAGAACCCTGACACTAGTTTGGATATCAACTGAGCAAAGACATTTTGAAATTACCGTAAAGTAATAGTTTTTTGAAAACTGATGATAGGACTGTTGTTGACAATATAATGTTGGTTTTCGTTTGTGAAGAACAGGAGAAAGTCCTGTGTGAAAATGTAATTGCTCTTATTGACACAATATGGCTGCAGTTGGAAACAATTCAAACAACTGTATACCATGCACTTGACACCGAGAGCACAGAAGGGGAGAGGACGATATTTCCTGTTTTATTAGCTTTGCTTCCAGATGAAAGTCAAAATACTTACGAAAGACTTTTTTCTGGATTGCAAAATATGATGCCTGGATGGTCACTGAAAACTGCGGTGCTAGGCTTTGAAATGGCTACAATTGAAGCTATGAGAATAATGTTCCATAAAACATCCTTTTCCGGGTCACTTCAACCAAAGTCTGTGGAAAAAAATACAGGAACTGGGATTAATGGAGAAATACAGGGAGTGGAAAGTAATCCGACTGCTTTGCCGTCACATTTTCCACCAAACAGTGTTGATGAAACATAAATGGTAACAATGGAGGATATGCCCAGTGGAGAAAGGACCATGAAATTCGAAGATTTTATGGACCATCAATGGATGGAAAATCCTTGTATTCCAATTGAAATGTGAAAAGCTTTGAAGAAGCGGCACAGGATCACGAATGCTGTCAAAGTTTGCCGCAGGAAACTTAACTCCTGAATAAATAAAAAAATCTGAAAGTATACTTTATGATAAATGGGTTCAAAATGGTTCAAATGGCTCTGAGCACTATGCGACTTAACTTCTGAGGTCATCAGTCACCTAGAACTTAGAATTAATTAAACCTAACTAACCTAAGGACATTACACACATCCATACCCGAGGCAGGATTCGAACCTGCGACCGTAGCGGTCGGTCGGCTCCAGACTGTAGCCACTCCGGCCGGCGATAAATGGGTTGAAGTCCTTTTATCATCATAAAAGTCGTAGACATGATTATTCATGTACGGTCTATTTCGGCTCTTACATCAGCAGTTGCCTCTCAGACGTCGCGTCCAATTCCCAATGGCCTCCGTTCAAAAGCGTGTTCTTTGAATTGGCAAAATCACTAAGCCTGTATCAGGGTGTTTAACGAAATTTTGAGGGTTTGAAGTTAGTTCGATTTTGCGGAACGCGGATTTTGGATACCTCAGGAGCCATAGAAATGCTTACTTCCTGTCGCTGGACACGGGTTCTTGAGCTCTTGAACTTTGGGGAAACCATTTTCAGATAACATTCGTTACCGAGAAACTGCGGGAAACGTACGAGAAGTCTCAAGATCCATAGCGTCTGACAAATTATTGACTCGTTATGCAGCCTCTGATTGTTTTATCGGGAAATTCGAAAGTGGAATAAACAAAAGAGTTTATTTTAAATACGAACGCATTTTCATAACAATATTTTTGGTACTACTAATTACAACACCAACAACATGAAACAACTCAAAACATTTGTAAACGCCCATATTATAGCGCCTTGCCAACAACTACCGCTGTGGCTACACCTACACCGTAAACGAAATACAATGTAAAAGTAAAGCAGAGCTATTAAAATTTTTTTATAACTTTTCCGTTTAATTTTATTATTATATTATGGACTCCCTGTATGTACTGACTAATCGTCACAAAAAGAAAGAACATTTTAAAACTGGACAACCCAAATAGAATTTCTTTCCATTTTTTAACACATTGCCGATCGGCGACACCACAATGATGTCGTGAGCGAAATAGCGGCCAATGGCCGGCGACACCACAGTGGTGTCGTGAGCGTAATACGCTCAGTGGTCGGTGACAGCACTTTAGTATCTTTTTCATTCTGTTGGTATTTTGTTTAGGTAGCAATAAGTTACACACGTCAACAAGTTTTTTGTTTTTATAAGTACTTGTGCACTTTCATCATGGCAGACGAAAGAGACGACACGATTACTTACGATGAATGCGCGGACATCTGGTCTGACGTTCCGGACGACTTGGCCGATGGGGCAGAAGACATTGGATATCAAACAAAATGAAAGTGAAGCAGAATCGTCGGAAGATAGTGAAATACGTCCAAGAAGAATTCGGCGAACGCTACGGTTGCCAATTGATTCGGATGAATCAGACGAAGAAGACAGACTACGATTTACCGAGGACCCATAATAAATTTGAAGGATCTCCGGGTCCACACATATTTCCCAAAGATACACAGAGCGTCGTGGATATCGTAGAATTATATATTGGGAATGATCTATTAATAGAAGGAAACTGCACAAAAAATGCCAAATTTATCGACGTTACGGGACCCGAACTTAGAAAATGGTTTGGGCTTGCTATGCTTATGGGAATTGTAAAAAAGGCGAGGATCGATGATTACTGCTCAACGAATCCGTTGAAAGACACACACATATTTCGCAAAACGATGTCCCGCAACCGATTCAGACAAATATTACCATTTTTACACTTTTCCGACAACAACAATAAACCGGATAATGCCGACCGGCTTTTCAAAGTGCGATTCGTAAGTGATTATTTTTCCAAAAAGTTTAAAGAAACGTTTCCTCTAACTCAAAACCAACTGATGAAGGAACGATACCGTGGCGTGGACACTTAAATTTTAAAGTTTACAATCCGTCGAAAATAACGATGTCCCGCATAAAATCTGCATTTTTTCAACCGAAATTGGCCGTGAAAAAAGTGTTACACTGTTTATTGAGTGCCCCTCGTATCTGACCACGAACGGCACCCGTGCAATGCCCTCAATATACTGCAAGTTTCAGTCATGGTCAGAAGGTGTTCTGTGTAGTTGTGAGTATATTACGTCGAAGCTAAGTGAATTCCAATCTGCGGGAACTGATTGTGCTCGTATGGTAGGTGCTTCTGTTGTCACGTTAGCCGAAGTGTCTGGTGTTTCAAGAGGCACTATATAGAAGGTTTACACCGCATTTAGGGAAAGCGGAAAAAACATCAGTCACAACGCGGACGATGCAGGAAATTGCAGAGCGATTAGGAATTACAAAACAACTCATCGGTGAAGCAGATGCCCGCAACAGGAATACCGTTCCGAAGCCAAAAAACATGGGCTATGGAGCAATAGGAGAATGTCATTTGGTTGGAACAGTCGTCTCTCACACTGTTTTCGACTTCTGCCCGAGGTTACGTCGCAAGAGTGAAACCCGGCGGGGTTTCGGTGATGATTTGGGCAGCCGTATCGTGATATTCCGTGGGCCACGTGGTTACTCTGCAAGGTCGTATTACTACCAACGATTATGTGATCATTTTGGCTGATCAGGTCCATTCCATTGTACAATGTTTTTTCCCCAATGGTGATGCTGTGTTCCAAGACGACACGGTCTCTATTCACACACCTTACATTGCCTAAGTCTGGTTTTGTGAGCACGAGGATGAAATGCCCCATCTCCCCTGGCCACGACAATCACCAGATCTCAGTATTAATGCGTCTTCCTTGCCTACCTTGCAGCGAAGGGCGCGTGATAACCATCCGCATCCATCATCCTTACTTGAACTTGCCAGATTTTTGCAATAAGAATGGTATAAGATGCTCTTGAAAACCATAAAGGACCCATATTATTTGGTTCCCAGACGACTGGAAGCTGTTTTGAATTCCAAAGGTTTCCCTATACCGTTTTAGACATGGTAATCTGTAGTTTTTTTCCATATTTTTGTCCACCGCATGCACATTATGCGTAACATTCCATCTTACACTATTGGCCATTAAAATTGCTACACCAAGAAGAAATGCAGATGATAAACGGACATTCATTGGACAAATATGTTATACTAGAACTGATATGAGATTACATTTTCACGCAATTTGGGTGCATAGGTCCTGAGAAATCAGTACCCAGAACAACCACCTCTGGCCGTAATAACGGCCTTGATACGCCTGGGCATTGAGTCAAACAGAGCTTGGATGGCGTGTACAGGTACAGCTACCCATGCAGCTTCAACACGATACCACAGTTTATCAAGAGTAGTGACTGGCGTATTGTGACGAGCCAGTTGCTCGGCCACCATTGACCAGACGTTTTCAATTGGTGAGAGATCTGGAGAATGTGCTGGCCGGGGCAGCAGTCGAACATTTTCTGTATCCCGAAAGGCTCGCGCAGGACCTACAACATGCGGTCGTACATTATCCTGCTGAAATGTAGGGTTTCGCAGGGATCGAATGAAGGGTAGAGCCACAGGTCGTAACACATCTGAAATGTAACGTCCACCGTTCAAAGTGCCGTCAATGCGAACAAGAGGTGACCGAGACGTGTAACCAATGGCACCCCATACCATCACGCTGGGTGATACGCCAGTATAGCGATGACGAATACACGCTTCCAATGTGCGTTCACCGCGATGTCGCCAAACACGGTTGCGACCATCATGATGCTGTAAACAGAACCTGGATTCATCCGAAAAAATGACGTTTTGCCATTCGCGTACCCAGGTTCGTCGCTGAGTACACCATCGCAGGCGCTCCTGTCTGTGATGCAGCGTCAAGGGTAACCGCAGCCATGGTCTCCGAGCTGCAAACGTCGTCGAACTGTTCGTGCAGACGGTTGTTGTCTTGCAAACGTCGCCATCTGTTGACTCAGGGATCGAGACGTAGCTGCACGATCCGTTACAGCCATGCGGATAAGATGCCTGTCATCTCGACTGCTAGTGATACGAGGCCGTTGGGATCCAGCACGGCGTTCCATATTACCCTCCTGAACCCACCGATTCCATATTCCGCTAACAGTCATTGGATCTCGACCAACGCGAGCAGCAATGTCGCGATACGATGAACCGCAATCGCGATTGGCTACAATCCGACCTTTATGAAAGTCGGAAACGTGATGGTACGCATGTTTCCTCCTTACACGAGGCATCAAAACAACGTTTCACCAGGCAACGCCGGTCAACTGCTGTTTGTGTATGAGAAATCGGTTGGGAACACTCCTCATTTCAGCACGTTGTAGGTGTCGCCACCGGCGCCAACCGTGTGTGAATACTCTGAAAAGTTAATCATTTGCATATCACAGCAGCTTGTTCCTTTCGGTTAAATTTCGGGTCTGTAGCACGTCATCTTCGTGGTGTAGCAATTTTAACGGTCAGTAGTGTAATTAGGTACATTTTCTCATTAACACTTACATCTTGTTCCTTCCGACACAAACAAATAAATAGAGAAGTAAGCTTTTTCCTTTGACTTTAACGTAGTCAACGTGATTCAGTTAAGTAACGTGTCAGGCAAAACGTCTGAGATTTCATGGAGTTAAGAGATACTAAGAAGTCTTGCCCAGCTCTATTGTTATCGGACAACTAATTCTGAATGACAAACTGTTAAAACATACAGCTGTTCAAGTGTACCGTTAGACACCACTACAAAATGCACTGAAACGCTGTAATTTAGAACACAGTATTACAGTAAGTATAATTTTACTAAAGATTTACACATTCCTTCGATGTGAAACTGCGACAGCAAAAACCCACATTTTCATAAACGAATACCTCTAAAAATAAATGATTCCTATGTATTTTGTAAGAGGGTGAAGAAAGTAAGACCGGACTGTTCTTTTACGACGTCAACAAACTTTTCTTATAAAGCTTTAGGGTAGAAGTTATTCACAGCAAAAACTGAGTTCTCTACAGTCTGGCGACACTGATCTCGTCGGAGAGCTGCCATACCTCGTAAAGGAGGTCACGACGTGGCCTCTAGATGGCTTCTATAAGACGGATTAATCTGTCCTAATGCGCTGATACACCCACGGTCTTACCACACTCTACAAATTCCACACACGACTGACGCCAAGCAAAAGTAGCCATTATCTTCTCCGAGCAAGCGAACATCATTGCCGCTTCTCTTTTCGTATGTACACAGCGGGAAGTTCAAATTCCATTCCTTCCTTTTCTGGATCCGGTTCGACGTGACTACGCGAGCATTTTCTGCCTTCACTGCCATTTCAACAACTTTGCGTTCCTCAGCTGCCGCTGCACCAAGGTGTACTTTTGAGTCTGGTAGGTACGTACATTGACACCACGGTGTCAGAAAGTGTCTACATCTGCGGACATTCTTCGTAAACCCATGTGAAGTGCATGGGAGAGGGTATTTAGCATGCATTGTATCATAAGCCAAGGTTTCTTCCCGTTCAAAACGCTTATGAAGCGCGGGAAGAATGACTGACTGAATGCTCTGTAATAGCTTACTCTTGACTTTTCGGATTTTATTGAAGCGATATGTTAGGGGCTGAAGTATGTTTCTAGATTCTTTACTTGAAACTGGTTCTTAAAAGTAGAAGGCTTTCGCGGGATAATTTGCCTCTATCTTCGAGCGTCTGAAAGTTCAAGGATTTCAGGATTTGGGAGGGAGGGAGGGAGGGAGGGTTGAGGGGAGGGAGAGAGGGGGGAGGGAGAGGGGGGAGAGAGAGAGAGAGAGAGAGAGAGAGAGAGAGAGAGAGAGAGAGAGAGAGAGCGAGAGAGAGAGAGAGAGGGGGGGGGAAGGGGGGGGGGACTGTAGAAATATGTGGGATGGTAGGTCGCCGGATTGTGGCCACGCCAACAGAACACAATTTATCCCTTAATTCGGCTTACACCAATTAGAGGCGTCACCCACATTTAATACTTGTTCTTATCCTTTTCAATTTAACGATAATTTAATACAATTAAAATACTATTTATAATCTGTGATTTTTCCATCCACTTCGACGTGCAAACTATTAGTCCTAGAGAAAAAAAATGAATAATATTTTTAATATACGAAATAAAATCAGAAGAATCTCACTTGGAACTCACACAACAAAGAAAGATAACCGAAAAATAGTAAGAAGGGTTAAACGCCAATATCAAAAAGACATACTTCTAATGATAGAAACAAATGGCAAGGAAAAAACTCAAGGGATTACTACAAAATACTTAGCCGACAGCTACACAGATATGACCCTCCATTGCTAATTTTCATGGATAAAAATAATAAGATGGTCCATAACTGTAAAAAAGAATACATAAACTCTAGCGTAATCATTTAAAAAATTACGAAATTGTGAAGATCCTCCAGAATTAATACAAATAAATAAAGTTACTTCTGTTACAACACCAGTAGAAAATATAAACCTACCCGCAATCCAAGAAGTGTACAAAACTTCGAAAGAGCTCAAAAACCACAAAGCAAGTGGAGAAGATCAAACATTTACGGAGCTTTGGTAACAGGCCGCAGAATCAGAAGATATCATTACACCAATGCACAGAAAAAATGTGGCACAAAGAAAAACTACCAGAACACTGGACTATAGCTGTAATCTACCTATTACCATCCAGACAACTATAGAGCAATTTCCGTTCTCGATATCATATATAAAGTTCTGTCAAGAATTCTATATAATTGTTGTAAAGCTCAGATTGAACTACGAGAATACACAGGAGGATTTGGGCCGTCGAGAAGCTGCCCAGAACTGATAATCACTCTCGAATTGGTAATGAATTACTATAAGAGAAGGCAAAAGCAGCAAGTCACAAATTCTGTAGACTTCAAAAAAGCTTATCACTGTATCGACAGATGTACAGTGATGACTATACTAAGTAATTTCGGTCTCCATCCCAAATTAACAAAAATGATAAACTCCAATAAACACCATATCTAAAGTGAAGTTCAGAGGATAAATATCTGAGCCATTTACGATTGAAACAGGGTTAAGACAGAGAGATGATTTATGGCTATTACTTTTAAAGTGTACTCGGCAGTACGTGATGAGCGAGTCGTACAAGGAGAAGCCTAAAAACATAAGAACTGGAACCAAGAAAGAGCAAATAAACTTACATTGCTTGGGATTCGGAGATGGGCGTTATTAGCTAACAACATTCAAGAAGCCAGAAATCAAATAACACGCCTATAAAATACACCACTAAAAACAAGACTCCCGATATCAATCGAAAACACTGAGATAATGGCAGCAGATCCACCAGTAATCAATCACATAACAGTAAATAACAGGTAAGTACAAATAACGAAACAATTTAAATACCTAGCAGATTTAACATACAACCTGGACGAGGCACCAGTATGGCAAGAAAGAGTAACACAATAATAAAACCTCCAAAATTAACTTCGCCTGCATACAATGTAAACATCTATTAATGAAACTAAATAAACATATCACAAGACGGTGGTTCAACCAGAGGTGACGTACGGATGCGAAATTGTTTTCAGAGTCACCCAGAAAAACAGAATCGACAAAATCCTCCAAGCAGAGAGGACAGTAGCCAGAACATGCATAAATAAGAATTATCAAGAAGATGAACGATTGCAGATAGTGCCAAATGAAGAGGCGTACAACGAACCGAAGCCTATTGCAGATATTATACAGAAGAAAAGGATCTTTTTTTTTTTTTTTTTGGTCACATTAGTAAGCCACCAGAAACCAGATTACTAAGAAAAATTACAGAGGAACTTTGGAACATAAGGCAACAAATAGGATGGATAAAGGAACTCTGGGAGTATATTGAAAGAGCTAGACTTAACCCTGAACGATTTGCAGAACAAAACACAAAATTTAAACAAACTGGAAAAATAAAAATAAGATTTAAACCAAAAATAGACATACGAAACACAATAAATAGGTTATCTACGGATGAGGCCGTAAAACAGAAGAAGAAATAGGAAATTTATGTACCGATTAATTTCATTTAATGCTGGGAAACAATTTCGCCAAAAGGCGCAATTTTTCAGTTATTCAATAAAAACATGAAAAATTGACCGTTCAACGACTCCCCCCCCCCCCCCCCCCCCCACGCACATACACATTCCTCCGGTACGGATTTTTAGTGTGATGTTCATGGCAATCCCTCCTACCACAGTACAAAAATTAGCGACTATGCGAATTCTTTCATCTACTCGAATTTTTCGGTCTTCGTTGACTGGGCCATTGTACTCTGCGTCAGATCCGACACAGATTCTATCGTGCTTCACGGGAGACATCTTGTATTTTGCTTGTCATTCCCTTTTCTGTTCCACTCACAAATGACCACCGAGCAAGGGGGCGCAGTGGTTAACACACTGGATTCCCATTCTGGAGGACGACGGTCCAAACTCGCGTCCGGCCATCCAAGTTTCGGTTTTCCGTGTTTTCACTAAATCGCTATGCCTGGATGATTCCTTTCAAAGGGCACGCTGACTTCCTTCCCCATCCTCCCTAATCCGGTGGGACCGATGACCCCCAAATCATCCAACCAACCAACAAATGATTGTCTATATGCTATCGTACGAGTTCTCATATCTCTTACCTTGTCTTCGTTGTCATTACGTGAGATGCAAGTTGGTGCCAGCCTGTCGCCAATTACTGGTTCCCTAAACTTTCTCCATATGATTTCATTGGAAGAAGTCTACTTCCCTCCAGGAATTCCCATATGAGTTCACACGGCATTTTCTTAATGCTCCCGTGTTGATCGAACCCATCAGTAACAAATCTACCAAAACGCCTCTGAATTACTTCGATGTTTTCCTTTAATCCGATCTGATGGAGATCCCAAACACTCTACTCAAGAATGGGTCGCAGAAATGTCCTGTACCCGGTCTCCTTCATAGATGAAGTACATTTTCCTAGAATTCTGCCAATAAACAGATGTCCACCATACACCTTCTCTACAAATGACTCTACGTGTTCGTTTCATTTCATGACGCCTTGTAATGATACGCCTAGATATATAATCGGCGCGATTGTGTCAAGCAGCGTACAACTAATACTGCGTTCGAACAGTACAGGATTTTCATTAACTCACATTTTTCCACATCTAGAGGACGCTGCCCTTCATGTCACCAAGTACAAATTTTGTCTAAGTCACCTTGCATTCTCCCACAGTCACTCAAAGACGACGCAGCGCCATTAGCTATATACAGGGTGTTACAAAAAGGTACGGCCAAACTTACAGGAAGCACTCCTCACACACAAAAAAAGAAAATATGTTATGTGGACATGTGTCCGGAGAGCGTGGAGGCCATGGAATTGGTTCGCCTCTACAAATCCATCGGTCACCAAATCTGTTGTTGAGAAGCGTACGAACACTTCGACTGAAATGTGCAGTAGCTCCACCGTGCATGAACCACATGTTGTGTCGTACTTGTAAAGGCACATGTTCTAGCAGCACAGGTAGAGTATCCCGTATGAAATCATGATAACGTGCTCCATTGAGCGTAGGTGGAAGACCATGGGGCACAATCGAGACATCACCAACAATGCCTGCCCAAACGTTCACAGAAAATCTGTGTTGATGACGTGATTGCACAATTGCGTGCCGATTCTCGTCAGCCCACACATGTTGATTGTGAAAATTTAAAATTTGATCACGTTGGAATGAAGCCTCATCCGTAAAGAGAACATTTGCACTGAAATGAGGATTGACACATTGTTGGATGCAGGGCCGGCCTTAGCCATCCAGGTGCCCCGGGCAAGTCGTCCAGTTGGCGCCCTTTATTGTGTAAATAGCGAACCTGGCAGTGCTTTGTAACGCGGTATTTGACTGTTTTCTAGAAATCGTCTTAAGTGGTTAATGGCGTCATCTTATGATCATAACATGGTTTTTTCCATCGTAAATTTGAGTATTTTATTTTTTTAAATGGAAATGAAATCCAAATAATCTGAAAGCCCGCTAAGACGCTCCATGTGAGTCTTGTGTAGCCTGTGACGTCAGTCCAGCATGCTGCTGTCGCTGCCGTAACAGTCAGTATAGCAGTGATATATTATTTGGGCATTCACGTTTTGGGAAATTGTCTAAAAATATTGCGTAGTACTGCACTGTACATCTACAACAACTCCAGAAAATTGTTTTTGCGTGTTCCAAACAAAGAAAAGATGCGTAAAATGTGGTTGAAACAGGCTCGTATATCCCAAATATTTCTTTTCTTTTCTGAAGCACCCCTGTACTAAAGCGAACAAAACAAAACAAGAATTATTCAAATTGGTCAAGCCATTTCTTTGTTTTGGTGAGACTAACACACAATTGATTTTTATATATAGGAGGTAATATGTATAACGAAAAAACACTAATTTTGAATTGGGTACCATATTTTTATTGAATTTAATATAACTGTAAGCCATAAACCTATATTTTCTGTCAGTCATCTGAACACAAAACATATTACGCCTAATGAAAAACAATTATAAACGACTAAAATTTTACTTTTCTCGCTTTTCTGTCGCCAAAGTCTCTGATCAGATTAGCAAAGTCCAGGTTTTCTGCAACTTCATTTTCAATGGACAGTGAGGCCAAACTGGTTAGTCTTGTTTGAGACATTGTAGACCGCAAGTACGTTTTTATCAACTTCAGTTTGGAAAAACTGCGTTCGCCGCTTGCGACAGTCACTGGTATTGTTAGCAAAATACGTAACGTTATCCAGATGTTGGGATATAACTCTTGAAGATTATGCTTTTTTATGAAGTTTAAGGCTTCAATAGGCGTTGCCTGGCTGTCTTCGAGATAGTGTTGCAGGCCTAAAATTTCGTCGCACAGCAAATTTCCATCAATATCTGACTTCATGTTGACAGTTAACTTTTCTTGTAATTTAGAACAGCATTGTATTAGTTCTTCTTTATTTTGATTTTTTTTAATGTCAAACAAGAAACTCCACGTCGCAGAAAATTCTTGCATCTGTTCAAATCTTTCTTTCATGGATATGTGCACGGTGTCCAACAGTGCATTGAAAAACTCTACTTTAAACTTCTTTTTTGGGTCAGTTATTTGATCATCAACAGCCTCTTCACCCGGCCTGCGTTTAATACGTCTTAATCGCATTTGTGGTTTAAATAATGGCTGCGTATCAAGATCCTAAGCCAGTTCAGTTGCTGTTACAATAGCTTGTTCGAAACCTGTTTGTCTATATGTTTCCAAATTGTTCGAAACCTGTTTGTCTATATGTTTCCAAATAAGAGCAACATTTGTCAAGGATTCCCATAAACTCGACAAAGTTGATTGTGGGTGACTGACTTGCTTTACTCACAACGTTAATTTGAAACAGAACATCATACTATGTCACGAGAGAAACAATGAAGCTGAAGTCTTTTAATTGTCCTCCTAGTGTTGTCGCTTCGTGTGACACCGCAGCATCGCTTTGTTCAGTAGCTTCGGCCAAGGAAACCAAAGCGTCATGTATTTCGCATAATTGATAACGAACCGCTTTGACGCTATCAATTCGAGCTTCCCAGCGTGTGTCACTTACATTTTTCAGGGTGTATATCTTCAAATGGTCGGTCAAAATTTTCCATCTCTTTACCGATCCAGCAAACAGATTAAACATTTTTTGTAACATTCCAAACAGTGTCACGGATTTTACTGATGATTTTGCCGCATCACACAATACCAAATTATAACTATGGCATCCACATGGCACAAAAAAAGCTAGTGGATTTAACTTCTTAATTCTGTTCTGGACGCCTTTATTTTTCCCCTTCATGTTCGCGCCGTTATCGTAGCCCTGTCCTCTGCAGTCATTAATGTTAAGGTCAAGATCACTCAATGTTTTTAAAATGCTTTCTGTGAGGCCTTCACCGGTTGTATCATCTATTTGCAGAAATGAGATGAAATGTTCTTTTACACTTACGCCATCCTCTGTTATGTCGGCGTATTTTAAAGTTATCGAAAGTTGTTCTTTGTGGCTTATATCTGGAGTACAGTCAGCTATGATTGCATAATACTTTGAACCCTTTATGCGGGATACGATTGTAGACACAACGTGTGATGCCATGAGTTCTATTAATTCATTTTGTATATTTTTGCCGCAATAATTGTCAGCCAAATCACCATTCAATGCCAGTCTGACGTGCTCTTCCATGATTGGATCAAACTTTGCCAATAACTGTACAAGACCTAAGAATTTTCCATTATTTGGGGTAAATAATTTATCTGATAACCCTCTGAATGCCATATTATTTTCAGCCAAATACAAAGTAATGTGCATCAATCTTTGAAGCACATTGCTCCATCGTAAACTTTCTTTAGAAATTAGCTTTTGTTCTTCCTTGTCAATAGTTAATCCAGCTTTAAACCTGATTTCAGCTTCAGTCCATTGAGTAAATGCTTTTTTGTGGTTAGGACTATTTTCATGCAGTTTCAGAGCTTCACTTAAATGTTTCCAATTTCTGAAACCCACAGTGGTAGTCAAATTAGTAGTTGACTTTAAATCAAACAGTCGACAACAAAAGCAAAAGACACTGTCGCTTGATACAGAATAAACTAGCCACCGTCGTCTGATAGTTTCTTCGTTTGATAGTTTTCTTGTGTAATGAGTTGAAGAGAAATGACACCCATTTTCATCTTTTGGAAAGTTATTTAGACATACTTGTGAGGGTCCACATATTATAATGCGATCTATATCTCTAGTATTAAGTACTTTTGGCCACGTACCTACATCAGAAACATTGTATTCTTTTATTGCAAGAACGTTGATACTTTCATCGACCACAGATGTCATGTGTTGATTTTGACTTGGAGAAATATCAGAGGATTCATGCAAAGATGTACTGCGCTGGTCAATTTGATCACCTTCAATAGGTGATTGTATATTTTTTGTGTATAATTGTTCACAGTCTGAAGAAATATTTGCTGATACATGGACTTTTGATTCAGTATCTGAAGTATTTGCCTTAGAATTTCCTTTAAGGTACTTATAAATATTCATGTGCTTTTTAGTTTCTTCAAGAACTTCTTCTTTTTCAGCTTTTCTTTTCCGATTTTCTGAACCAGAAAGCTTTTTTTTAATCATTTCCTTCTCTTCTGGCATGATTTAATAATTTGACAAATTATTGCTTGGACACTGCTCTATTTCGCGACCACAATATTCGATCTATAACAAATAAAGAAATTCACCTATCAGTAGACGTAACTAGGAAAAAGCCTGAACTGAAAGATAAAAATGTTTTTCGCACCTACCAGAAAATTAAAATGTTGACACAGTCACGACACTCGTTTCACTCACAATTATTCAGCCACGAAAATATGACCGCTGCCTCCGACTCTTACTGACAATTACTGACATGCGGGTGCAAATCGTAGCGCTGCCAACATATGCAGTCTAACAAACATTGTGTGGCGCTGTATTATTTCAGTAAGTTAGGGGAGAATTCTCTATGAATGCAGTGCACGCATTGCATGATCTATTAATTAATGTACATGAGTCATTAAGTCACAAATATTCGATATAAATACATTCGTATTAATTAAATCGTAATGTAATGTATATTTCACAGTCTGTATTTTCTTTTATTTGGAGCGACCGGCAGTTTCTGCTGTAAACGAGAGATGGTGCGGCTGCATGGGCTCTTCCTTGTTGCAGTTCTTGAAACAAATAAGAGAGGCGCTTTGGTAGAGCCCGTGCTAGCCCGCGTCAAACATGGATGGTTGCAGACAATACGAAGATTGCATTCAGCATGATTTCTCTTCTGCTACCCCGAATTCATCGCGCATTCGTGAGATTAGCGACGTATGTTGAATGAGACTGAATAATATTTTAGTTTCGCGAAATGGGTGATTGTAAATTGTAATTATTTTTTTTACATGCGTTTAGTACGTGGCGCCCCTTGGGCCCCGGCGCCCTGGGCGACCGCCCGAGTCGCCCCACCCGTCAGCCGGCGCTGGTTGGATGAACCATTCGCAGAAGTGTACCCGTGGAGGCCAATCAGCTGCTGATAGTGCCTGCACACGCTGTACATGGTACGGAAACAACTGTTTCGCCCGTAGCACTCTCCATACAGTGACGTGCTCAACGTTACCTTGTACAAAAAAAAAAAAAAAAAAATGGTTAAACCTAACTAACTTAAGGACATCACACATATCCATGCCCGAGGCAGGATTCGAACCTGCGACAGTAGCGGTCACGCGGTTCCAGACTGAAGCGCTTAGAACCGCACGGCCACACCGGCCGGCTTACCTTGTACAGCAGCAACTTCTCTGACGCTGACATTTGGGCTATCGTCAACTGCACGAAGAATTGCCTCGTCCATTGCAGGTGTCCTCGTCGTTCTAGGTCTTCCCCAGTCGCGAGCCATAGGCTGGAATGTTCTGTGCCCCCTCAGACGCCGATCAATTTCTTCGAACGTCTTCCTGTCGGGACACCTTCGTTCTGGAAATCTGCCTCGATACAAACGTACCGCGCCACGGCTATTGCCCCGTGCTAATCCATACATCAAATGGGCATCTGCCAACTCCGCATTTGTAAACATTTCACTGACTGCAAAACCACGTTCGTGATGAACACTAACCTGTTGATGCTACGTACTGATGTGCTTGATGCTAGTACTGTAGAGCAATGAGTCGCATGTCAACACAAGCACCGAAGTCAACATTACCTTCCTTCAATTGGGCCAACTGGCGGTGAATCGAGGAAGTACAGTACATATCGACGAAACTAAAATGAGCTCTAACATGGAAATTAAGCGTTTCCGGACACATGTCCACGTAACATCTTTTCTTTATTTGTGTGTGAGGAATGTTTCCTGAAAGTTTGGCCGTACCTTTTTGTAACACCCTGTATATAGGAAATAAAGCGACCCTGCCACACTTCTCCCCGGGCGTTCCGGGCAATACCTTTATCTCTGATTAACATGCGCTGTCCAAGGGTTCCACTACTTAAGAAGTCTTCGAACCATTTACATATTCCGTATGCTCGTATCTTCATTAACAGTCTTCACCGTGTCAAACGGTTTTAGGAGTATGAAATTTGCCTGTAGTCCTTCATCCACGGTCCGCAAGATACGGTGCGTGGAAAGAGCAATCAGAACTTCGCACGAGCTACGCTTTCTAAATCTCTTCTGATTCTGTCCCAATGAAATTTCTTACATTCAGACTTAGAGTATGGTCAAGAACTCTGCTGCAAACTATCGATAAAGATATTGGTCTGTAATTCTGCCGGTCACTTTTTTTACTCTTATACTGGTTGTCTCTCCTACGGGGATTTTGGCGCGTTTTCTCTGGTGTTTCGTCAAATATTTGGAGATTCGTTTTTGCAACGTATAGCTGGAGTAAACCCAAACAAATTCTGCTGGTCTCATATACGATGCCCAGGGACGACGGGAAGCGCCCGTCTGTTTTCCATTACATACAAAAGTCTTTTAATGCGTAATTTTACGTGCCCATTCGACATAACGGTCCCGTGTTGGGTTAGTGCGTTAATCGTTTTATCGATATGTATTGACAGAAACAGTAAAACACGATCAATAATCAGTACTCTAGCAGCGCCTAACCAAAGCTTCTGCATGGCTGTAGCAGTCAGTGCGAGCCACGGCGGTGCTGTCACTGCTAGAGTACCCGTAATTGCCGGCCGATATGGCCGAGCGGCTCTAGGCGCTACAGTCTGGAACCGTGCGACCGCTACGGTCGCAGGTTCGAATCCTGCCTCGGGCATGGATGTGTGTGATGTCCTTAGGTTAGTTAGGTTTAAGTAGTTCTAAGTTCTAGGGGACTGATGACCTCAGAAGTTAAGTCCCATAGTGCTCAGAGTCAGTACCCGTTATTCTTCCTGTTTTACTATTGCTGTTCACACACACCAGTAAAACGAATGCCGCACAAGACTAATTTGGGGCAGCTCTACCAAATTGAGACGTAAAATTCCACTTTAAAAATAATTTCGTTAGTAACGAGAAACAAAACGACGCTTTCCATCGACGCTGCGCGTCGTATGAAATATGTGTGAGCGGTGTTTATTTGGGCTGACTCCAGCTACATGTTGCAAAAACGAAATTGCAAATGTCTGCAGAAATACCACAAAAAGTGCGAGTGATCAACTTTCGGAGAGACACCTTGTATCCAGGCGTCACCTGCGCTTTTTTCCTGTCGCTTGCGACTTATCCCTGAGCAGGGGATTCGCGATAAATGTGGGGCCAAAAACGAAGAGTGTTCTGTCAATTCGAACTGTGATCCCATCCGGACTTGGCGACTCATCTGTTATCAGTTCTTTCAGGTGCGTTTCAGTGCCAGGGATCCCCATTTCTAAGTCTTCTGCACGGGCATTTGTGCGGCAGTCAACGATTATATGTCTGTACGACCGTCCTACGTGAGTGATTGTAAAACGCGAAATTTGAAACTTCAGCCTTCCTTTTGCCGTCCTCTATTGGCACACCAGATGGTTAACGCATTTAACGATTTTGCGTATAACCTTAATTTCCACGGATTCTCGGCAACATCTTTTGCTAACGTATGAGGTGGAAGCAGTTGTACGCTTCGCGCATCGATCTTGTTATAGACGTAAAAATTTGTATCAGATTTTTGCCTGCCTACATTTCAGCGTGTTTATTTGCACCTAGAATGCAACAATCTCTTAGCATTTTGCGAATTTTGTTTTTAAACCACAGTGGAACTTTTCGATGCTTAATCCGCTTACTTGGCGGATAGTTCTTCAGAACGCGATTTACAAACAGATTAAACTTTGTCCGTAATTCTTCCACAACCATCACACTGGAGCTGAAAGACGTCCAGTACTTGTCTACGAAAGATGCTAACAACTTTTTATCTGCTCTTTGCAGCACAAAACTCTCTCAGTCTTTTTGATGGATTTATTAACTTTATTAACCATCGTGGCTATGATGCTCAATCCTTGTTTCTATGACGGCATTGTCGATAAGGTAAGGCCTTCGGTGCACACTAATGTACTCGAGTAGCTACTACCTTTGGGCAGTGCACACATGACCCATACGGGGAAATCGTACAATTCTCCACCCCATAAAACAAGTTTAGAAATGTTCAGCCAAGGCCGTCACAGAATCGACGGTTGAGATTCTCCTCTCGGTTCCAAACCAAAGGAATCAGACGAACCCACTGAATGATATTTGCTAACTGCAAACTCTATTTGCACCCCGCGCTCAAGGCCTGCGATCTTCACCACATCCGCCACTCAACGCAAGCGGCATACACTAAGACGACAAAAGTCATGGGATACCTCATAATATCATGGATGACTAGTGCAACAGATCCACTTAGGCATGAACTCAACAGGTCGCTGGAAGTCTCCAGCAGAAATATTGAGCCACGCTGCCTCTACAGCTGCTCATAATTGCGGAAGTGTTGCCGCTGCAGGATTTTGTTCGAACTGACCTCTGGATTATATCCCATAAATGCTCAATGGGATTCATTTCGGGCGATCTGAGTGGCGAAACCATGCGCTCGAAATGTCCCGATTGTTGTTCAAACCAATCGCGAACAGCTGTGAGCCAGTGACATGGGGCATTGTCACCCACGGAATTTTCATCGTCGTTTGGGAACATGAAGTCAACGAATAACTGCAGATGGTTTCCAAGTAGCCGAACATTATCTTTTCCAGTCAATAATCGGTTCAGTTGGGCCAGAGGACTCAGTCCATTCAATGTACACAGCGCCCACACCGTTATGGATCCACCACCAGCTTGCACAGTGCCTTGTTGTCAACTTGGGTCCATGGCTTCATGGCGTCTGCTCCGTACACTAATCCTACCATTAGTTCTTAACGGGACTCATCTGATCAGGCCACGGATTTCCAGTCATCTAGGTCCAACCGATATGGTCTCGAGAGGTGCTGCTGGCGATGTCGTGCTGTCAGCACAGGTACTCGCGTCGGCCGTCTGCTGCCATAGCCCATAAACACTAAATTGTGTCGCTCTGTCCTAATGATTACTTTCATCGTACGTTCCACACTGATTTCTCCGATTATTTCACGCAGTGCTCTGCTTGTCTGTTAGCACTGACAACTCTACGCAAACGTCGCTGCTCTCGGTCGTTAAGTGAAAGCCGTCGACCACAGCGTTGTGCGTGGTGAGAGGCAATGCCTGAAATTAAGTACTCTTGGGCACGTCCTGGATACAATATATCTAGAAATATTAAATTCCCTACCTATTTCCGAAACTGATGTCTCATGCGTCTAGCTCCAACCACCACTCCGCGTTCAAAGTTATTAATTCTCGTTGCGGCCACAATCATGTCGGAAACCTTTTACATGAATCACCTGGATACAAATGAGAGCTCCGCCAATGCACCGCCCTTTTGGATCTTGAGTACGTGATACTACCACCATCTATATATATGCATATCGCTATCCCATGACTTTTGTGACCTCAATGTAATGTACCAGTGTAGCCAGCATTACTGATCTTTCGCCTGATTCAGTCTGATCGATTAAAGTTCTATGGGTACGTTCTGACAAAAAATGGTTCAAATGGCTCTGAGCACTATGAGACTTAACTTCTGAGGTCAAATGGTTCAAATGGCTCTGAGCACTATGGGACTCAACTGCTGAGGTCATTAGTCCCCTAGAACTTAGAACTAGTTAAACCTAACTAACCTAAGAACATCACAAACATCCATGCCCGAGGTAGGATTCGAACCTGCGACCGTAGCGGTCTTGCGGTTCCAGACTGCAGCGCCTTTAACCGCACGGCCACTTCGGCCGGCCTTCTGAGGTCATCAGTCCCCTAGAACTTAGAGCTACTTAAACCTAACTAACCTAAGGACATCACACACATCCATGCCCGAGACAGGATTCGAACCTGCGACCGTAGCGGTCACGTGCTTCCGTACGGTAGAGTCTAGAACCGCTCGGCCACGCCGGCCGGCTACATTCTGACACAGGACGAACATATAAAGCTGTTGTTTTTCTTATGAAGGGCGGGGCAGGGGATTGGAGTTTGGTGCAGCATCAACACAGACTGCATACAGAGCCTTACGTTATTTATTCTTCGGTACTACTTCAATATTTGGGATATTCACTATGTCCGATTACGAACGCAGAGCGAACTACATTTTATTTTAGATCTATGTGACGATGCTGTGCTCATTATATTTATATGTTTTGACGATGTCATTATGGCCTTGTCACTTGGTGTAAAAGGTGCGTTTTACCGTATTTTATTTGTACATTTCCCTGGTTGTATGATAGTATATTGTGATACGTATTGCTGTATTATGTTGAAAGACACACTGCTCACTAGGTGTATGTATCTGTATATTGTAGATCTGAGGATGGTCATTACGTACTGAAACCGGTCATCGTCTAAAGAATTGATATTGTGATCAAAGACTGGAATAAAAAGCATTTGAAAGAATGTAAGGTCATGTTGTTAGATTTATGGAAGTGCGCTTCAGTCAGAACGGAAGAGGAACAGAGATTCTCAGACAGCTTAAATGATAATCGTTGGTAGCACACAGGAAACACAGTTATCGCAAAATTCTGTTCGGCAAATTTAGAGAAGCTGTACGTGATGTAGACTGTGCAAAAATTCTGCTGTCTCTCTACCGTACATCCTGCGTTAGGGCTACGAGAGTAAGATACAGAAGCGTACAATCTGTCATTCAGAAACTTTCCAGGTCTTCATCCTCCGCGGACTCTTAGGGGGGGTCTCCATTAATTATGTGAGCTCAAATTGAGGGAGGAGCGGTCTGGCAAATTCTCACAAAACCTTATTTAAAGGAGGGGGGGAGGTGAAAATCGCATATTAACTGTTTAATTCACGGAACACACATTATTGTAATGGACAACATTTCGTTCTATATAATTAATCCCGAGCATAGGCAATATTACATTGCCCACCAATCTTTATGGCCTCTCTGAATCGAAGTGAATGGTTTACATGTGTTCATTCTCGGGATTCCCCGATTTGAAACAAGTGCCGCACAAGTGTCAGATTTCATTCGCGGAGTTCATTGCCGCACCAATCGTAATCGCTGCGTGTCGGTCAGTGAGTCAATCATGTTATCTGCAACACATATAAAGCCGATGTTACGGTTTTAAACAGGAATTTCTATCAAAACTTTTACAATGCGTACGTTAAGCGGCATGCCGACAAGTTGAAACAAATGGGCGAGCAAGTAGTTAATCGTTTGTGGGAGGAAGCCAAGCTGAAGTCGAGCAACAAGAACTCCCTTAATGATCATACAAATAGAGAGATTGAAAATCTACGTAAGGAAGGTACGAACAACGTTGTCATTCATCTGCAAAGCAAGTAAAGGTTTAATGACTACAATAAACGAATAAAAGTTACTTTTTATGGAAATCTGTCAAAACAGTTAATACTGTTTTCATGAAGTTTTTCTGTCCATCAAATGGTTCAAATGGCTCTGAGCACTATGGGACTTAACTTCTGAGGTCTTCAGTCCCCTAGAACTTAGAACTACTTAAACCTAACTAACCTAAGGACATCACACACATCCATGCCTGAGGCAGGATTCGAACCTGCGACCATATCAGTCGCGCGGTTCCGGACTAAAGTGCCTAGAATCGCTCGTCCACCACGGCCGGCTTCTGTCCATCTGTCTGTGTCTGTCTGACCCTCTGAATACTACGCAGGACTGGCATGTTTAAAACCAAGTGTTTTTAATCACATGTTAAAAATACGCTTTCTACATTTTTACGTACTTTTAACCCGACTACAGGGTAAACCTCAAGTGCGGGGCAGGGGGCGGGGTGGGGAGGAGGTCTTGCCAAATCTTACTAAGGGGGGAAGGGTGGATTAAATTTTAAATTAAATCCCTCATGTAATTAATGGCCGTCAGGTCTACTGGAATCCATGTTCTTTTAGCGATGTGGGGAGTACGAGACAAATTACGCGATTAGCGACTGGAAGTTTATCGACGAACCCGTATCAGTTCTCAGCACGAATACACCCGTAAGACTCTCCTAATTGGGTTCGCCTACCTCGATTAGATCCGCGCGAGAAGACTAACATTATTACTTATTATAGTCACCATTTCCGCAGCTATCTAATTACAGTGGAAACTTGTTTATCCGGATGTAATCGAAAACCATGAAAGTCCGGGAAGTCGGAGAAAAGAGAATGACACGAATTAAATGCTATAAAGACACGAGTTATATTTATTTTCACATGAGAACATAAAAATTATTTTCACACAAATATTGACTAGATATTGAAAAAGAAAACGTGAGCCTTATACATTGACATAATCAGTATTATTATTATTATTTATTTCTTTTCTCAGACGTTATGTCTGGTCAAAAATGGAAAGTGACGCGGACCTTGATCAAGCGTGACTTCCTTTTAACTGTACGGTATATGTTATATTGCATTTAGGAACTTTCGGGTAATTGAACATGTATCAATAATTACGGATTTCTGTAGTTGTATATATAAGTTTGGATGTAGCTGTATTGGATTGATGTACTGGTGGATATTGTGTGGTATGACTCCTGTAATTGATAGTATAATTGGTATAATGTCAACTTTATCCTGATGCCACATGTCCTTGACTTCCTCAGCCAGTTGGATGTATTTTTCAATTTTTTCTCCTGTTTTCTTTTGTATATTTGTTGTATTGGGTATGGATATTTCAATCAGTTGTGTTAATTTCTTCTTTTTAATGGAGAGTATGATGTCAGGTTTGTTATGTGGTGTTGTTTTATCTGTTATAATGGTTCCGTTCCAGTATAATTTGTATTCATCATTCTCCAGTACATTTTGTGGTGCATACTTGTATGTGGGAACGTGTTGTTTTATAAGTTTATGTTGTAAGGCAAGCTGTTGATGTATTATTTTTGCTACATTGTCATGTCTTCTGGGGTATTCTGTATTTGCTAGTATTGTACACCCGCTTGTGATGTGATCTACTGTTTCTATTTGTTGTTTGCAAAGTCTGCATTTATCTGTTGTGGTATTGGGATCTTTAATAATATGCTTGCTGTAATATCTGGTGTTTAATGTTTGATCCTGTATTGCAATCATGAATCCTTCCGTCTCACTGTATATATTGCCTTTTCTTAGCCATGTGTTGGATGCGTCTTGATCGATGTGTGGCTGTGTTAGATGATACGGGTGCTTGCCATGTAGTGTTTTCTTTTTCCAATTTACTTTCTTCGTATCTGTTGTTGTTATGTGATCTAAAGGGTTGTAGAAGTGGTTATGAAATTGCAGTGGTGTAGCCGATGTATTTATATGAGTGATTGCTTTGTGTATTTTGCTAGTTTTTGCTCGTTCCAGAAAGAATTTTCTTAAATTGTCTACCTGTCCATAATGTAGGTTTTTTATGTCGATAAATCCCCTTCCTTCTTCCCTTCTGCTTAATGTGAATCTTTCAGTTGCTGAATGTATGTGATGTATTCTATATTTGTGGCATTGTGATCGTTATTATTATTATTATTATTATTATTATTATTATTATTAGCTATAATTGTATGACTTTCTTGTGCAGTACAATCGCGTACGCGCTTCAGCAGTCATAGTTCGGCCGGAGTTGCTTCCTTCTAGTGTTCCAAATAACACCTTATTTTATCCAGCTATGTTTTTGCCTTTGTATGTTTAGTTGATGAAAACTGCTACAGTTCCTATTGCGGACTTGATTTTGTCCACTACTTTTTCGGCCTTTACGTTACGCGATTTTCTAGCGGCTCTGAAAACTGCCATAAATATGACGCATGTATGTGTCAACCTGTCTTCGGGTTGAAAGCCAATTCTGTCATCTCATCCATCATCACGAACGTCATTGGCTGCAGACGAATGAACCGCGACAATTTCGTTATCATAATTCATATCAAAGCCACTGCCATTTCGCAGCCAGTCATTTACGTCTAAGATCCTGGAATCTTTGCAGATACTTCAATACCAAATTCAGCAGCAGTGTTTTTCAACAATTTCCCGTTATCCATCCTATGCAATGTGTCTAAATTTTTGTCTATGGACAATATCATTTTCTTTCTCTATGATGTCATAACACACTCGCAACAAAGAGGTGCACTACAGTACTGCACAACTCAATGATAACTTGCCGTCACCTTGACATAATTTGTGTGTTCCGGTTGACTGAATTTGAATTTAACACTAGCAATATCAAAGCATTTTCCATAACTCGCTTTCCCAAGGAAGGGGGTACTTTATGAACACCTGAAAAACATTAAAAACTAAATTCGTTAATTCTTGTTTTGTTGTTGTTGTGGTCTTCAGCGCAAGGACTGGTTTGATGCAGCTCTCCATGCTACTCTATCCTGTGCAAGATTCTTCATATCCCAGTACCTACTGCAGCCTACATCCTTCTGAATCTGCTTAGTGTATTCATCTCTTGGTCTCCCTCTACGATTTATACCCTCAACGCTGCCCTCCAACACTAAATTGGTGATCCCTTGATGCCTCAGAACATGTCCTACCAACCGATCACTTTTTCTAGTTAAGTTGTGCCACAAACTTCTCATCTCCCCAATCCTATTCAGTACCTCCTCGTTAGTTATGTGATCTACCCATCTAATCTTCAGCATTCTTCTGTAGCACCACATTTCGAAAACTTCTATTCTCTTCTTGTCCAAACTAGTTAACGTTTGATGCAGCTCTCCATGCTACTCTATCCTGTGCAAGATTCTTCATATCCCAGTACCTACTGCAGCCTACATCCTTCTGAATCTGCTTAGTGTATTCATCTCTTGGTCTCCCTCTACGATTTATACCCTCAACGCTGCCCTCCAACACTAAATTGGTGATCCCTTGATGCCTCAGAACATGTCCTACCAACCGATCACTTTTTCTAGTTAAGTTGTGCCACAAACTTCTCATCTCCCCAATCCTATTCAGTACCTCCTCGTTAGTTATGTGATTTACCCATCTAATCTTCAGCATTCTTCTGTAGCACCACATTTCGAAAACTTCTATTCTCTTCTTGTCCAAACTAGTTAACGTCCATGTTTCACTTCCATACATGGCTACACTCCATACAAATACTTTCAGAAACGACTTCCTGGCACATCTATACTCGATGTTAACAAATTTCCCTTCTTCAGAAACGCTTTCCTTGCCATTGCCAGTCTACGTTTTATATCCTCTCTACTTTGACCATCGTGAGTTACTTTGCTCTCCAAATAGCAAAACACTTAGGCCTAAGTGTCTCCTAATCTAATTCCCTCAGCATCACCCGACTTAATTCGACTACATTCCATTATCCTCGTTTTGCTTTTGTTGATGCTCATTTATATCCTCCTTTCAAGACACTGTCCATTCCGTTCAACTGCTCTTCCAGGTCCTTTGCTGTATCTGACAGAACTACAATGTCATGGGCGAACCTCAAAGTTTTTATTTCTTCTCCATGGATTTTAATACCTAATCCGAATTTTTCTTTTGTTTCCTTTACTGCTTGCTCAATATACAGATTGAATAACATCGGGGATAGGCTAAAAGCCTGTCTCACTCCCTTCCCAACCACTGCTTCCCTTTCATGCACCTCGACTCGTATAACTGCCATCTGGTTTCTGTACAAATTGTAAATAGCCTTTCGCTCCCTGTATTTTACAGTTCTTGTTTTGTATTAACAAAATACTTTTTGAAGAGCTGCTGATTATTCTGCGTAAGGTCCTGATCCTGAAAATCATTTTAGCACACTCTTAGCAATTTCAGCACACTTTCAAAAACCTGTTCTACCGACTTCATGGCCGCACAAAAAATTTTAAAAAATGCAAATTTAGTTCGTTGCTGTTGACTTTTAATCTCAACATACTTTTTAAAGAGATATTGATGTTTAAGTAATGCCCTGAACCCGGAAACGCTGAATACGACATTCACTGGGGAACGTGACATCTGCTATGGAGACTTAAATTTTTGGGTTAAGTTTAACTCAAAAATTTAAAACATAGTGGTAATCTGCTAGACGAATTCACTGGAAACAACAATCTTTTTTGTCCAAAATTTTAAAATATAAAGTATCTGACTAGATCAAAATATTACAATTCATAAAGTGACAAGGGTCAATGACTTTCGTAGCGCATGGTTGCCACTATTACGTCCGGAGTATCAAATCCAGTACGGTTACTGTAAAAAAAGGATCCAGATTCAAGCACAATAACAACGCAAAGCCATATAGATTAACAGCCACGACAAATCAAACCAAGTCAGCCTTCCATGTAAAGAAATGAGGTCTATTTATTTTAAATTATAATGCTCCACGCCCGCCTCTTCCATCAACGCCATCTCCAGCTAGCTAATAGCTTCGCCATCTAATACTAGCCCTCCACCGACTAAACGCGTGTGCATACACTAAGATGCAACACTGCGCAACGAACTTGGGACTCTTGTAATCTTTCTGTATTGACAAAATAATTATATCGATCGCTGAGGACCCATAAGACTTACACTTCAGCGCCACACGGCTCATGACTTTCTCCCTACACCTAACACAGCCGCCGTGCGACTGCCAGATATCTCAAGTTGCAAGAAACTCCTGAACTTGCTTTAAACAATAATGCCCATCAGTCAGACAGGCCTCGAACGGCAGAATGATTGTCATCTGACTTGAAAGAGGGCACCATCATCTCCACCTGCCGCAGATGGCACTTCTCGAAAGTCCTCGCAGCTACCAGGACATCTCGCATTATTATTTCCAGTTGTATGGTACTGAGACGATACCTGACATTAGAAAATCTGTAGCCATTAAGCTAGTCTAGCGAACTTGGAACCCAGCATTTGGCACGCATTTTGAATTTCCCTTTCCGCTCCCCTGATGCGGGTTGGGGAAACCAACCAATCGGACACCGGATTCAAAGCGAGCACACTTGACACATTGGGATCGCGGGTACTCCACCGGACAACAGTTACTGTGTCGCCAATAGCCAAGATCACGACCGAAGAGGAGGCTGATTTTCGGATGACACTCAAAACAACACTACACGCCCGTCGCAATCCAAATCATTCTACAATTCTGAAATCATTTTACAATTTTTGCCAGCGTATAACTAGGAAAGCGGGCGAACAAAATAACTGAAGTAGCCTCGGCTGATAGAAGCAGATATCGTGGATAATCAGCTTGGGCTCCGGAAAAATGTAGCAAGACGCCGGGCAATACTGCCCCTACGACTTGTCTTAGGAAACAGACTGAAGAAAGACAAATATACGTTTTTTAGCATTTGTAGATTTAGAGAAGGCTTTTAACAATGCTGGAAACACTCTTTGAAATTCTGCAGGTGGCACGGAAACATAGAACTAAAAGTTATTTACAACTTATGCCGAAACCAAGCTACAGTTATAAGAGTCGAAGTACGTTACACGGAAGCACTCGTTAAGAAGGGGACGAGACAGGATTGCAGTCGCTCCAAAATGTTATTTAATCTGTAGATCGAGCAAGCAGTGAAGGAAACCAAGGAGAAATTTGGAAAGAGGAAGTTCAAGGAGAAGAAATAAACGCTTTGAGGTTTGTCGATGACGCTGTAGTTCTGTCAGAGATGGTACAAAATGACTTGAAGACCAGTTGAAAGTAACTGATAGTGTCCCTAAAAAGAGGTTATAAAATGAAAACCAAGAAACGTAAAACAGGGGTAATGGAATGTAGTCGAATTAAATCAGATAGATCCGTACCCAGACTCTACAAAAGTTGCACAGGCCACATCAGTATTCAAGAAAGGCAATAGGAGTAATTCACTAAAATACAGGCCCATTTCATTAATGTCGATTTGGAGCAGGATTCTGGAACATATTTTGTGCTCGAACATTACGAATTACCTCGAAGAGAACGGTCTATTGACACGTAGTCAACACTGAATTAGAAGACATCGTTCTTGTGAAACACAACTAGCTCTTTACTCACGAGCAGTGTTGAGTGGGGTCGACAATGGATGTGAAATTGATTCCGTATTTCTAGACTTACGGATAGCTTTTGACAGTGTCAACTAAATACCTAGGAGTTGCAATTACGAACAATTTAAACTGGCAAGAACACATCGAAGACTGAAGATGCAACAGATCTACTAAAGAGACTGCCTACACTACGTTTGTCCGACCACTTTTGGAGTACTGCTGCGCAGTGTGGGATCCTTACCAGATAAGATTAACGGACTAAATCGAGAAAGTTCGAAGAAGGGCAGCACGTTTTATATTATCGAGAAATAGGGGAGAAAAAGTCACGAACAAGATACAGGGTTTGGTTCGGACATAATTAAAACAAAGGCGTTTCTCGTTGCGGCGGGATATTCTCACGACATTCCGAAAGCGAAAATATTTTGTTGACGCCGACCTACTTGGAGAGAAACGATCATTAGAATAAAATACGGGAAATCAGAGCCCGCGCAGAAAGATACAGATGTTCGTTTTTAACGCGCGCTGTTCGAAAGTGGGATAACAGAATTATTGTGAATGTGGTTCGATGAACCCTCTGCCAGGCACTTACGTGTGAGTAGCAGAGTAGTCATGTAAATGCAAATGTAGACGACACTGACGGAACCAGATTAGAAAACAAGACACTTAAAGTAGCCCAAGGATTTTGCTATTTGTCAGCAAAATAACTGACTACAGCCGGAGAAGAAAGGATGTAAAAAGCAGACTGGGCATGGCATGAAAATCATTTCTGAAAAAGAGGAGTTCATTAACACCTACTGAAAATGTAAGTGTTAAGGATGCCTTTTCTAAAGATATTTGTGTGGAGTGTATCCCTGCACAGAAGCGAATGGTGGCCAATAAACAGTCCAGACAAGAAGAGAGTATAATCTTTTGAAATGTGGTGCTGTAAAAGGCTGCTGAAAATTAGATGGGTGGATCGACCTGGAGACAAAAGAAATGTGTGGCGCGGTTGGACTAAAAGAAGCGACTAGGTAACTGGACACATCCTGAGGCATCAGGAAATTGTCACTTTCGTAATAAACGGAATTGGGGGGGGGGGGGGCTGAAAATTGTAGTAGACCAAGGGATGAATACAGTAAGCAAGTTCAAATGGTTGTAAGTTGCAGTAATGATTTGGAGATGAAGAGGCTCGCACAAGATAGACTAGGGTGGTAAGCTGCATGAAATCAGACTTCGGACTGAAGACCACACCAACACTCTCTGCCGTGCACCAAACAGTGAGTTGTGAAGTACTTTTGTATAAGGGCCGATCAAAAAGAGTTCCCGTCCGAAGGCCGTACAGTCCAGAACCCGTATGTCAATCACGCCAAATGGCCGTGAGCATTGATGTAACCATCCCACCGACACAGCAGGCTTAAGATACCCGTCGGGTATAACACCGTGTCCTGCTGCGTGAAGAAGTCCGTTTAACTGCCTGCTGACATCCTCGTCCGACAATAATAGTCGATCATTCAAGGCCTTCTTTAAGGGATCTAAGGCGTGATAATCGCATGCGGAGAGACCAGGTAGCTACATTCTAACGACCCCGATGCCGACGGTAGCGTCACGACATTTGGGATATGGGAACGTGCTTTATCATGAAGCAGCAGCACCCTTTGTCGCTCACCTTACCATAACTGTGGTTCTCGACAGACATATTATTAAAAAAAAATGGCTCTGAGCACTATGGAACTCAACATCTGAGGTCATCAGTCCCCTAGAACTTAGAACTACTTAAACCTAACTAACCTAAGGACACCACACACAGCCATGCCCGAGGCAGGATTCGAACCTGCGACCGTAGCAATCACGCGGTTCCAGACCGAAGCGCCTAGAACCGCACGGCCACACCGGCCGGCAGACATATTATCCCCATACACATTCTTTATCACCTGATGGGTATCTACCGGTGTTGCCCTTTGGTGCCAAGAAAAGAATGAAAGTACGTTGGTCCTGTCTGGACGCTTTTGATAACAACGTCACCACAGTTCATGTTTCTGAATTTACCGCACGCATCTCGGAAAGACACAATACGCCAATATCCCCTAGCCTACATGTCAGTGCTTCTATACCCGTCTCGGAGTCGCACTACGTTGCATAGGCGCTGCAGCAACGTCATCAAACGGAAACTTACTGATAGCTCCCTTATAGGTATAGATGATGGGAGAAGCTTCAACAAGCTATAAAAAAAATATAAATAAAAATTCTGTTGAATTCCTTATTAAAAACCTGCAAACAAAGTCGAATACCACATAACGTTTTCGACTCAGAGAGGATTACGTGTCTTTCCAAACTAAGCACAAGCTCTGAACGAGAATACGAAGGGAAAGCGGCCGTGACCCTGTTAAGGGAACGATACTACCATTCGCCTGAGAGAATTGCTGAAAGGTTTATTCAAAATTTGGACTGGAGCACGATAAGCGTCAGGCCTTGAAAGTCAAATGAGCTAATGCGTCTGTCTCACTGAAGGCTGTAATCGGGAAGTCCTCAAGCGCTGCTTGCATTCGTGTGTATCGGGATTGGTGTCAACGGGGAAAAACGTCAATACATTTGGGGAGGAACGAAAAGGTTCAACAGTATATGTGAACATTTGTTAATAGAAGTATCAACAAGTTACACGAGTATTTGTTAATAGAAGTATCAACAAGGAACAGCCAGTCATCAACAGAACAGTGACCAGCACCGAAACACCCCTCCTGATAATATCATGCTCTCCACAAAACACTCAAGCTATAGTTCAACATGTTTGCCGTCTTAGTCTTCAGTCCATGTAGTTAGAGGTTAAAAAACTTCGTCTAGCAACATCCACAAGCTGTACAGAAACAGCCCACCGTAAAAATCCGTTTTCTTGTGTGGTCGCATGAATTACTCAGATTTAAGGCCTGCTGAAAACGTGTGGGGCTTCACACAATGGGTACACATCGTCTTAGCTCGCCAGTCAAGCGGCCCGCGGGTTGGATCCTGTCCGCGATTACTTTCAGTCCGGTCCGCAGAAGAAATTCGTGGAGTGCGAGTGAGGCGCCGCAGAATTTTTCAAAGTAAATTTTTAAGACAGTCATTGTAAAATGTCGTAAGTAAGGAAACGATGTTCATGACGTGTAAATAACGGTAAAACACAGGGTTGTCGTAGCGAGATTGAATATTGTAACCGCCAATCCCTCCAAAAACAAACGAAAAGCAGATAAAAATTCAGTTGAAGTCTTCCTGAGAGACAATCTCCACTCTTCAAAATTAACAATGTAAGTGTAGACCAGATGTTACTTGAATCCAATGAAATAGTATCGCCACAAATCGAGAGATATACACCAAATAAATGAACAAACGACGGAGCTGATCCTTCTTGGTACAGAAAACTTTTGCAGAAACAAAAACATGCCAAATTTAAACGGACGTAGAATCGCAAGATTAGCTATCCTTTACAGAAGCTCGAAATTTAGCTCGGACTTCAACGCGAGATGGTTATAATAGTTTCCACAACGAAACTTTCGTCTCGAAACCTGACAGAAAATCCAAAGAGATTCTGGTCGTGTGTGAAATATGCTAGCGGCAAGACACAGCCAATGAGCCTCCTCTACGCGATAGCAAAGGAAATACTATAGACGACAGTTGCTGCCAAAGCAAAGTTACTAAACACAACCTTCCGAAATTTCTTCATCAAACAAGACGAAGTAAATATTCCAGTGTTCGAATCAAGAACAGCTGCCGACATGAGTAATGTGGAAGTAGATATACTCCAGTAGTGAAGCAACTTAAAATCACTTAACAAAAGCAAGTCTTCCGGTCCAGGCTGTATACTAGTTAGGGTCCTTTCAGAGTATGCTGATACGATAGCTCCATACTTAACAATCATATACAATCATTCGCTCGACTCGACGAAAGATGCGTACCCAAAGCCTGGAAAGTTGCACAGGTCACACTAATATTCAAGAAAGGTAGTAGGAGTAATCCACTAAATAACAGGCTCATATCATTATCGTCGATATGTAGTAGGATTCTGCAACATATATTGTGTTCGAACTTATGAATTACCTCGAAGAGAACGTTCTATTGACACACAATCAACACGGATTTAGAAAACATCGTTCTTGTGACAAACAACCATCTCTTCACTCACGTATAAAGTTGAGTGCTATTGACAAGGGATTTCAAATTGATTCCGTATTTCCACATTTCCAGAAGGTTTTTGACACTGTACCACACAAGCAGCTTGTAGTGAAACTGTCTGCTTATGGAATATCGTCTCAGTTAAGTGACTGGATTCAAGATTTCCTGTCATATACGTCACAGTTCGTAATAACTGACGAAAAGTCATCGAGCAAAACAGATGTGATTTTTGGCGTTCCCCAAGGTAGTGTTATAGGCCCTTTGCTGTTCCTTGTCTATATAAATGATTTAGGAGACAATCTGAGCGGCCGTTTTAGGTTGTTTGCAGATGATGCTGTCGTTTGTCGACAAGTAAAGGCATCAGAAGATCAAAACAAATTGCAAAACGATTTAGAAAAGATATCTGTATGGTGCAAAAATTGGCAACTGACCCTAAATAACGAAAAGTGTGAGGTCATCCACATGAGTGCTAAAGGGAATCCGTTAAACTTCAGTTACACGACAAATCAGTCAAATCTAAAGGCCGTAAATTCAACTAAATACCTAGGAATTACAATCACATACAACTTAAAATTGGGAGGAACACAGCAAATGTTGTGGGAAGGGCTAACCAAGACTGCGTTTTATTAGCAGGTGTAATGGATCGTAAACAGTGTAAAACTTTGGCTCAGGTGCGGCGAATAATTAATGCCGAGAGTAATATAAACTGTCTGCGAGAATTGGACGTTCCGTGCTATGGACGCATCTCTCTGGAATAAGTAACCAAAGAAGTATATTTGAGGACTCTGTGTGAATCGATTACAGAGATCGGACGTGTTTTATGTTGGAGAGATTTTGCTATTGTTGTGCTACGCTATTAAGCTACCTTGTGAATGTTTAGTTAGTCGGTGGCACAATAAACAAATTCAAGAAAATACGCATTCAAGGTGTTTATCAATTTATAAAAGATTTGACAAACATTCTTCACATATCACGTGACGTAGATCGATCGGAGGTGCAGTGTGGAATGATAGTGCGATCCTGCATCTTTTCACGGTCAATGTTCTTCGAGAGAATATCTCAAAAGCAATAAACTTTTCGTTGATAAAAAAAGTTAGACACATCACATCAATCCATACGCATCATACAACATAGCACCTAGTTGTGCCGAACGATCTTCGAAGCGAAATAAACATTTTAGAGATTTCAGGTGGAGCAGTTCCGACGAGGAGTATCAGCGAGATCGACGCTGCGGACACATATCTAGCTCTCTTGTGGTATTTAAAACCAAAGGCTTATATTCTTTAGCTTTTAAGAGACTGGAGATAAAATCTGGAAATCGCAACTAAAAATACCAAAAATAAGTAAGAAAGATAGATCATTTATCATTTAGCTACAATATAGCATGTCAGCAACTGGAAGCAGTTAATTCCATAAATTATCTGGGAGTACGCATTAGGAGTGATTTAAAATGGAATATCATATAAAGTTGATCGTCGGTAAAGCAGATGCCAGACTGAGATTCATTGGAAGAATCCTAAGGAAATGCAATCCGAAAACCAAGGAAGTAGGTTACAGTACGCTTGTTCGCCCACTGCTTGAATACTGCTCAGCAGTGTGGGATCCGTACCAGATAGGATTGATAGAAGAGATAGAGAAGATCCAACGGAGAGCAGCGCGCTTCGTTACAGGATCATTTAGTAGTCGCGAAAGCGTTACGGAGATGATAGATAAACTCCAGTGGAAGACTCTGCAGGAGAGACGCTCAGTAGCTCGGTACGGGCTTTTGTCAAAGTTTCGAGAACGTACCTTCACCGAAGAGTCAAGCAGTATATTGCTCCCTCCTACGTATATCTCGCGAAGAGACCATGAGGATAAAATCAGAGAGATTAGAGCCCACACAGAGGCATACCGACAATCCTTCTTTCCACGAACAATACGAGAATGGAATAGAAGGGAGAACCGATAGAGGTACTCAAGGTACCCTCCGCCATACACCGTCAGGTGGCTTGCGGAGTGTGGATGTAGATGTAGATGTAGAAGCAGAAAATTTTCAAATAAATAAATAAAATTAAAATATAATACAGGACACTTAGAAAATGTATCACCAAAGAGACTGCCTACACTACGCTTGTCCGTCCTGTTTTAGAAAACTGCTGCGCGGTGTGGGATCCTTACAATACAGGATTGACGTGGTACATCGAGAAAGCTGAAAGAAGAGCAGCACGTTTAGTATTGTCGGGAAATAGGGGAGAGAGTGTCACTAAATTGATACAGGGTTTGGGATCGACATCATTAAAACAAAGGCGTTTTTCGCTGCGGCAGAATCTTCTCACGAAATTTCAGTCACCAATTTTCTCCTTCGAATGCGAAAAATTTTGCTGACGCCGACCCGCATAGGGAGAAACGATCATCACAACAAAATAAGGGAAATCAGAGCTAGCACGTTTTTTCCGCGCGCTGTACGAGATTGGAATAACAGAATTATTGCGAAGGTGGTTCGATGCACCCTTTACCAGGCACTTAAATGTAATTTGCGGAGTAGCCATGTAGTTGTAGATGTATATGATTGTGTGAACAAAAAATTAATATACTCTCAAAAACGCGTGTTTTGGAGCGTAATTTGTTGGTATGGTGTGTATGTAAAAGGGTGCCACTCATGTCGGTGCGTTACCGCATAAATATTAACCTTGCGCACGCCGAAGTTTTGGCTTCATGCGTCAAGAACGCTGCTATCACGTGAGCCGGGGGGGGGAGGGGGGGGGGAGGAGGAGGAGGGGGGGCGGCGTTCATGAAACTGACTCAAAAGTCAATTTATCATTTATTTGCTAGTAGAGCTCATGGACAATAATTTCCAAAGTTTCAATGATGAAATCACGTCCGAAGTGCCTGAAAATAATTAAATAAAATTTATGACGCGACCTTCCTGCCAAGCCCACTTCTAGAAGGAACGCTTCAATACTAGCTCTGCGAACAACGTTTCTGTGGATTACATGTACAAGGAGAGGCTTCCAAATTGTATACTGGATGTTGCAAAACCCACTTACAGGCTTCTAGTTGGTCCTGAACTTCTAAAAATGGCTTCGTGGCAAAACCCAGAAACCAAATGAGCCTTTAAATTCAATCATATGGAAACGATAAATTAAAACCACATTTTCGTCAGCTACAGTTGTGAGAATTGCAACTTATGATGCAGTTCTTGTATTTAACGACGGGAACTTTGGGAGGATGAAGGTATTAGAGAGAATGGGCTTTAAGATAGCAAATTTCACTCAAGACATTTTGAGAAAAATTGATTTACACTCTCATCCGCCGCTGAAATGTCAGTTGAAGACCTGGTAAAGGAAAGAATGCGTAAAACAAGAAACCAGAAAAGAAACCTTGAAGGGAAAGAGGGCCCTGAGTACAAATCTACGGCCTTCTGCAGACGTAACACGAAAAAACCTTATGTTAAACATTAAAATGCATTTCCTGATTTTTTTTAAGTTTATGTACCTTTCTCTCTCCTATAAATGGTTTAGAAAATAGATTAAGGAAAGGCAAACCTACGTTTCTAGCATTTGTAGGCTTAGAGAAAGCTTTCGACAACGTTGACTGGAATACTCTCTTTCAAATTCTAAAGGTGGTAGGGGTAAAATACAAGGAGAGAAAGGCTATTTACAATTTGTACAGAAACCAGATGGCAGTTATAAGTCGGGGGGCATGAAAGGGAAGCAGCGGTCGGGAAGGGAGTGAGACAGGGTTGTAGCCTGTCCCCGATGTTATTCAATCTGTACATTGAGCAAGCAGTAAAGTAAACAAAAGAAAAATTCGGAGTAGGTATTAAAATCCATGGAGAAGAAATAAAAACTTTGAGGTTCGTCGATGACATTGTAATTCTGTCAGAGACAGCAAAGGACTTGGAAGAGCAGTTGAACGGAATGGACAGAGTCTTGAAAGGAGGGCGTAAGATGAACATCAACAAAAGCAACACGAGGATAATCGAATGTAGTCGAATCGGGTGATGCTGCGGGGATTAGATTAGGAAATGTGACACTTAAAGTAGTAAAAGAGTTTTGCTATTTGGGGAGCAAAATAACTGATGATGGTCGAAGTGGAAAGGATATAAAATGTAGACTGGCAATGGCAAGAAAAGCGTTTCTGAAGAAGAGAAATTTGTTAACATCGAGTATAGATTTAAGTGTCAGGAAGTCGTTTCTGAAAGTATTTGTATGGAGTGTAGCCATGTATGGAAGCGAAAAATGGACGATAAATACACTCCTGGAAATGGAAAAAAGAACACATTGACACCGGTGTGTCAGACCCACCATACTTGCTCCGGACACTGCGAGAGGGCTGTACAAGCAATGATCACACGCACGGCACAGCGGACACACCAGGAACCGTGGTGTTGGCCGTCGAATGGCGCTAGCTGCGCAGCATTTGTGCACCGCCGCCGTCAGTGTCAGCCAGTTTGCCGTGGCATACGGAGCTCCATCGCAGTCTTTAACACTGGTAGCATGCCGCGACAGCGTGGACGTGAACCGTATGTGCAGTTGACGGACTTTGAGCGAGGGCGTATAGTGGGCATGCGGGAGGCCGGGTGGACGTACCGCCGAATTGCTCAACACGTGGGGCGTGAGGTCTCCACAGTACATCGATGTTGTCGCCAGTGGTCGGCGGAAGGTGCACGTGCCCGTCGACCTGGGACCGGACCGCAGCGACGCACGGACGCACGCCAAGACCGTAGGATCCTACGCAGTGCCGTAGGGAACCGCACCGCCACTTCCCAGCAAATTAGGGACACTGTTGCTCCTGGGGTATCGGCGAGGACCATTCGCAACCGTCTCCATGAAGCTGGGCTACGGTCCCGCACACCGTTAGGCCGTCTTCCGCTCACGCCCCAACATCGTGCAGCCCGCCTCCAGTGGTGTCGCGACAGGCGTGAATGGAGGGACGAATGGAGACGTGTCGTCTTCAGCGATGAGAGTCGCTTCTGCCTTGGTGCCAATGATGGTCGTATGCGTGTTTGGCGCCGTGCAGGTGAGCGCCACAATCAGGACTGCATACGACCGAGGCACACAGGGCCAACACCCGGCATCATGGTGTGGGGAGCGATCTCCTACACTGGCCGTACACCACTGGTGATCGTCGAGGGGACACTGAGTAGTGCACGGTACATCCAAACCGTCATCGAACCCATCGTTCTACCATTCCTAGACCGGCAAGGGAACTTGCTGTTCCAACAGGACAATGCACGTCCGCATGTATCCCGTGCCACCCAACGTGCTCTAGAAGGTGTAAGTCAACTACCCTGGCCAGCAAGAACTCCGGATCTGTCCCCCATTGAGCATGTTTGGGACTGGATGAAGCGTCGTCTCACGCGGTCTGCACGTCCAGCACGAACGCTGGTCCAACTGAGGCGCCAGGTGGAAATGGCATGGCAAGCCGTTCCACAGGACTACATCCAGCATCTCAACGATCGTCTCCATGGGAGAATAGCAGCCTGCATTGCTGCGAGAGGTGGATATACACTGTACTAGTGCCGACATTGTGCATGCTCTGTTGCCTGTGTCTATGTGCCTGTGGTTCTGTCAGTGTGATCATGTGATGTATCTGACCCCAGGAATGTGTCAATAAAGTTTCCCCTTCCTGGGACAATGAATTCACGGTGTTCTTATTTCAATTTTCAGGAGTGTAGTTTGGACAAGAAGAGAATAGAAGCTTTCGAAATGCGGCGCTACAGAAGAATGCTGAAGATTAGATGGGTAGATCACATAACTAATGAGGAGGTATGGAATAGAATTGGGGAGAAGAGGAGTTTGTGGCACAACTTGACAAGAAGAAGGGACCGGTTGGTAGGACATGTTCTGAGGCATCAAGGGGCCACAAATTTAGCAGTGGAGGGTAAAAATCGTAGAGGGAGACCAAGAGATGAATACACTAAGCAGATTCAGAAGGATGTAGGTAGCAGTAAAATGGTTCAAATGGCTCTGAACACTATGGGACTTAACATCTATGGTCATCAGTCCCCTAGAACTTAGAACTACTTAAACCTAACTAACCTAAGGACAGCACACAACACCCAGTCATCACGAGGCAGAGAAATTCCCTGACCCCGCCGGAATCGAACCCGGGAACCCGGGCGTGGGAAGCGAGAACGCTACCGCACGACCACGAGCTGCGGACAGGTAGCAGTAAGTACTGCGAGATGAAGAAGCTTGCACAGGATAGAGTAGCATGGAGAGCTGCATCAAACCAGTCTCAGGACTGAAGACAACAACAACAACATTTCTCTCAGAATCTATGAAGGCTAGAACTGCGAAATTTTGTACACTTATTTCTATGGACCCAATAAATGTTACCTCAAGAGAAAATTTCGAAATTCTAAATGTATGCTGATATATGGGTCAAAGCGCTTGGAATTTGGTGCTTACAGAGTAAGAATTAGAACTGTCTCAGAAGCAAATTCAGATATTCGCAAAATATGTACAATCAGCTACCGAGGAAATGAAATCAGCGCAGATTTAAAATATTGTTTCCTAAATTATAATACACAGGGGCGCCGGCTTTTAAAACTAAGTGTGGGTGCTCTGAATCACAGCTCACAAATGTTGGAAACGAACCCTCCTGAAAATACGAGGTAAGATCAGAAAACAACGGATATTTTTCTTTTTCTTAAAGAATCTTTACTTAGTCATCAACATCAACTTAGTTCCATTTACAGTAATCCCCCACCCCACCCCCCCTCCAGATAGAACACAACAGTGCCAGCGCATTTTCATTCGTGGAAGCACTTCTGTCTGCAACTCACTTTCATTATACAGGGTGAGTCACTAACTATTGCCACCTAGAATAGCTCAGAAAGTATGATAGTAGCTGAAAAGTTTATGGGACAAATGTTGCATGGGACAACGGGGACCATAATATGACGTTGATTATTTTTATTTATTTATTTATTTTTATTTTTAAATGTGATGCAATAGTTTGGTACTCATTTTCTGATAGTGGCTATCGAGACGAATCCAATGGTGTTTAGCAGTAAGGTCTTTGAAGGTCAAAAAGGTGGCATGAACGTCCATTTACAGAAGGCAGTGCTACAATCTCTTATCATGGATTGAGTGGTATTCCTTATCACATCGGCATTTATCGAAGCACATACTCTGACAGTTCTCTCTCGCATATCTTCAGGTGTAGTTGGAAAGTCTTTATAAACAATGTCTTTTACGAATCCCCAGAAAAAAAAAATCCAGAAGCGTCAAGTCTGGCAAACGAGCCGGCCACGACACATCTCAGCGTCCAATCCAACGATTTGGGAATTGTCTCTGCAACTCATTTCTAGCCATCAGCGAAAAATGTGCCGGACACCCATCATGTTGATACCACATTCTGTACCTTGTTCCTAAGGGTAAGTACCACGGTTTTTGGTGTGCAACTTGCCGCAGCCAACATGGATTTTCAGTTGCCCAATAATGCATGTTATGCAAATTAACATTCCCATGGTTAGTGAATGCAGCCTCGTCAGTAAATAAATCCAAATTAATACATGTGTCATCCCTTTGAATCTGAAGTTGAGAACAATCGGCAGAATTCAATGCGACGCATACAATCCGTACCAGTTGTTCTTAGTGGAAACTGATACGGTAAGGATTATATTTATAGCGATGCAGAACACGAGCAACGCTACTCCGGCTCATGCCAGATTCCCTTGCGATTTGATGCGAACTAATACAAGGATCTCGAACCACAGTGGCAAGAGTACCAAGTTCCGTTTCCTGATTAGTAACTTTCCATTGCCGGATATGTTACCGATGCGTTAAAGATTCAGTTGTTCTCAATTTATCTTACACATATTTAAATTAAGACATATAAGGTGAGTACGTTGAGGATATCTTTCAGGGAATAAGTTTCTAGCTCTCACTGAATTTCGTCGGCATTCTCCGTAAATGAGAAGTATATCGACTTGTTTTTCGAAGGAATACATCATTCATATTTGCTTGGTTCGACGATATTAGTCTTACCGTTCCTATTAGTGTTGTATTGCGAAATCGCTAAGCACTCGAAAACACATATCACCTTTTCGACTGTAACCAATAAAATAAATATTCAAAACAGCTGAACACGCAGACATAAATCAGGTACATGTGTACCAACAATACAGTATAAAAAATTTGAAAATCAGATGCATATTTTTTGATAACATGTCGTACAGTTTCAGGCATTTTAGAACGAGCAACACTTGATAAAGGTAAACAAACTACTATTTATTAGGTTTCTTTTTCCACATTAGTAATTAATACAAAAATAAATACACAATCCTCATGGAACTATTTTACTCTTTCTAATCTGTCTTTAATTTCTAATTCTCACAAATGAAAGTGTGTTCCTAGAACAGTGGATCGTTTGATGAAATGTTCAACACAGCATCAACGTTCAAGTTTTTTACTTCTTGTTTATGGATATGCATTATAACGTTATTGTTCGATTTTCTTGCGTCATGGTTTTGCGCACGTACATTTTTAATCTAAGCGCCGAGAAAGAACGTTCTGCTGTACATGTAGAAACTGGTATACTTAAAGCGATCTTTATCAATTTCATCACCTCTGGAATCCATTCGTCGACGTGCATATTTGAGGAAAAGAGGCGCGCTAGTAAATCTTCCATATTTCCAACGAAACAACTTTTAAATTTACAAACATCTAACATATTTCTGTGCAAAGTTAATGTTTCTGGGTAAAGTCATCCTTATGAAATTCCATTACATAACAGTAATAGGGTCATTCCATGCCAAGTGGTCTAAACCTTCCCACCATCATGTCTCCAATTTTCTTCAAATTTTATCTGTAGCACTAGTCAAGTGCTAAATTAAGTTTCTCAAGATTTCAAGCCTCTAGCTGCAATACTTGCTGATCTACACCCCCTTGTCTGAAGGGTAGTAAGTTCGCATGCGCGCGACATCAGACAAAATGCCATTTTTGGGGTCTCATAAAATTGAAACCAATTCATAAGAATGGTTAGTAAGATGAGACCCTGTACAGTTTTTTGTGCTGATTCAAACGAAATTAATTATAAGATTACTGATGCAAAATCCGGTCAAACAAGTCGACTCAAAGTGTACCCCTAATTCTATCGTGACTTAATGCGACAAATTTTGACCAATATTCAGACTGCAATAATTTCCTTGCAGATAAAGATATGGACTTGAACTTTTTACCAAGTCTTATCTTTGTGCTGGACATAATACAGCTGGATTTCCAACTACCCAGGCTTTATAGTCGCCTTGCAAAATCTCTTCAAATTTGGCAGTGTCAGCGCAAATGGCTTTATTTACCAAAGTTCAAAGCCCATTACTACAAAATAGTCAGCCTGGATTTAATTGTGAATAGTATCATCTGAAAGAGAAACTCTTGCTCTACGAGATGGATATATTTTTCTTTTGCAACGCTTCCATTAAGTGCTTATTTACTCAGGTCAAAGTATCTTATATTTTGTGTGCGCAGTGCCCTGCGTTGGTCCATGATGGCTGAGCCATTACTGGTTATCACAATAAAACCAGCATCCCCATCGCCATAGGGGCCACGCCCGATAGCCATGCAGTAACAGCCACGGGTGGGTATCTTTACTGCAGGTTCCCAAGCCTGATTACAGGGTGTCTTTACCACAGGATCCCAAGCCTGATTGTGGGTTTCTTTATGCAGGTTCCCAAGCCTGTCTTCCTCAGTTACTTCATCATTCTGGAAGCATCGTTGATTTGCAAGAGAATGCTTTCAGGAAAACTGTATTGCCGACCAGATGATGTCACTGATGGAGCTGGAATAACACCAATGATAAGTTGTTCTGGAATCCAGCAAGTATCACGTCTTAAGGGCCAATAAAATGAACTTGCAGGACCATGAGGATGCATAAAGCTTATGAAAGCATCTTTCTGTTCGACTGAGATTTCAACGATGTTTCCAATCCACCATTTCTTTTCATAAATGCAAGCAACATACTGCCCAGGCTGAAGATCCATGACTTGAACTACTACTTCAGCAGCACTAATTTTGGCCAAAAAAGATGTCGCATCATTAGAAACTCTACTGACCTTAATTGTCGTCATATCAATGGGCAAAAAATGGTGGTTTTCTCTTGTGCCAGCTAGAGTGTGCCCTTGCAGGAATCTTTCTTCTTGAGAAGCTTTTTCTTCTTCAACTTCCTCTTTGCTGATGAAAAAGAATTTGATTCCATTGATATTATCATTGCAGAAGTTGAAAAGATCTTTGGGTGTTAGAATCTGGTTTTCATATGGACGTTGCAAACTTGCTCTTGCTGCCAACCGTTTTGTTGTGCCTCCAATGCCATCACAAGGCGACTTTCCATGGCTTGTTCCAAAGAAATTCCATTCTGCTGTTATTTCAAAATCTTCTTTGTGATAGCATAAGTTGAGAAAATTCTTGAAATTCTTATATTGTGCAGCTGAACCATCACTGAAGTAGTGGATGTGGCTTATTTTGGAAAATTGCATCTTCAGGTAATTGATTACTTTTCCAATGTAAACATGGACAGTAATCGTATCGTGTCGAAGGCAGTCACTAATAACACAAAGATTCACACATTGCACCTCTTCGTTTTCACAGTAGTAGACTACAAATGGATGAACTGTTGCTTGACTGTTTTCCCAGTGAAAGCCTTGCACTGCATCTTGAACAATAAATGAATAGTTTTCAGCAAAATCCATTAGTATTATGAATTCGCCTTCTTTCAAATCAGTTTTGAGAGCTTTCAGGTGCTGGCTTTGATGCTTGGCAATGTAGTGATGACAAGACAGGTTCCAAATTTTTGCTGCAATATCTTCAACATACTCTTCTGTTGAAAGCTGCTTTGTTTCTAAAGTATCCCTGTCGGTATGAATCCATTGTTTGTACTCAATCAGTTCTTCAGGGTCATTATCTTCAAAATATGTTGCAATAACTGCTTCTACACCTTCTGGACCAGGGCAGTTTTCACAACGATGAAGCATACAATCCTTGTTTTCCAAGCTGCAAACAGCTTTGCTAAGAATTTCCTTGTAGTCTTCATTGATTGATGCACCAGTGAGCATAAGCTTGACATTTTGGTGTATTGTACAGACACAAACTGAGTGCATTCCAGCAGAGCCAACTGTAACACACCATTTTGGTCTAAGCTCGCAAAACTTTGAGAAGCCAATTTCTGGTCCATTTTGCTTCTGATAAGACACGTACATTTCCTTCAAATTGCAAAGCAACAACCGCTTTTGCTTGTACACCTTTGTTCCTGAAATTCTCACAGGCACACAGTCTTTCTTCCCTGGACAAAGTCTGCTGAATTCGTCATCTTGAAAAAAGTCATGTACTTTCTGAACAACTTCATCTGAAAGCTTCCTTCCTTGCCGATTTGCTGGAAAAGCTAGAACACCTTGCTCATTCTTCAGTTTTCTCGCTTGCTTTACCATTCTTTCTGATACATTAAATGCTGTTGTCGTATCTTTAATTGTCCAGCTTCTTGGAACCAAGGTCAATATTTGAACTTTTGTCCTACGATTTGACACTTTACATTTTTCTTTCAACTCTTCTATAAGATTATCAAGATCTGCACAATTATTGCATGGGCGACTTTTACTTGAACTTGGCTGTTCATCGTAATTGATTCCTACAGCAGCAGCAATTTGATTCCCAATTAAACTTTGTGCATCCAAGATCTTTCTTTTTGCATAGCTTTGCTTATCTCTTTTACTTAGTTGTCTTCTTTTCAATGGTGAAGCACCAATAAATGATAAACTTTTGTTGATGGCTGGTTCAGTTTCATCCGTTGTGAAATCTTGTTCAGATTGGGTTGATAGTGATGATGAATCTTCTAGCTTTTGGTTCAGTGCCGACATGCAGCGAGGGCAAAGCTTCTGACCAGGTTTTATATCAATCACTTCTTTTTTCTTTAACAGGCAAAGTTTGGCAGCTGTTTCATTATCAAGCAGTCTAAGTCCAGCTTTTACATTGTGATTCCTCTTCTTGAATGGATTGCAACATTTCTTTTGCATCGCTTGATATTCATGTAGGAAGAGGGCTTCATGGTGGAAGCAAATGATGGAATTTTCGTCAAGTTTGGCTTCTGAACGCGAAACAAGCAATTTCTGGTCACATTCTGTGAAATCACTAAACGCTTTGAATCCAGTCTTCTTAGCATAGAAGATAACATGGCACTTCGATGCAGCAGCATCTTTTCCAATTGAACAGGGGGCCAACGATTCTTCTTCTTCATTAACTTCTGACATCTCTCACTGGCCAATCACTGAATAAAACACGAATGAAATATCCAATTATATCAGTAATTCTAAGCGACTATTAAGATTCAAATTCCTAGAAATGAAGAAAAATTAGTGCATCGCGCATACAAAATATAACAACTTTGATGTGAGTTAATGAGTACTTAATGGTCGCGTTGCAAAAAAAACAAATGTCAGTCTTGTAGAGCAAGAGTTTCTCTTTTAGGTGATACTATTCACAAGCAGATTCAGGCCAACTATTTTTTAGTAATTGGCTTGAAACTTTGGTAAATTTTACCGTTTGTGCTGACACTGCCTAATTTGAAGAGATACTGCAGGGCGACCATATGGCCTGGATCATTGCAAATCCGGCTGCATTATGTCTAGCACAAGCATGAAGCTTGGCCAAAAGTTCAAGTCCATATCTTCAACTGCAAGGAAATCATTGCAGTCTTAATATTGGTCAAAATTTGTCGCGTTGTGTCACGACAAATTTTGAAGTATACTTTGAGTCGAGTTATTTGACCGGGGTTTGCATGAGTAATGTTATACATAATTTCGTTGGAATCAGCAAAAAAAACTGTACAGGGTCGCATCTTACTAACCATTCTTATGAATTAGTTTCGATTTTATTAGACTCCAAATATGACATTTTTTTATGTTGCATGCACACGGACTAAGTACACTTCAGACAAGGGGGTCTAGATCAGCAGCTATTGCAGCTAGAGGCCTGAAATCTTGGGAAACTTACTTCAACACTTGACTAAAGCTACAGTTAAAATTTGACGAAAATTGGAGACCATGATGGTGGGAACTTTTTTCAGTTTTAGACCACTTGGTGTGGAATGACCCAATATTTAGTTTTGGAAAGAACAAATATTTCCATTTCTTTGAGATGAGACATAGCAGCTTTAAAAAATCGATCCTCGAAACACTGAATCAAAATATCTAAAAACTCAAGTCACGGGCGCTGTCGAAAGCACAGTGTAGAGCGCCGTCAGCAAGTTCTTGAGAAATCTTCCGAACTTTTGGAAGTTTCGTATCTTCGACATCAAAATTTTTGGTCACAACCAAGCAAGCACTGCATACTTCATCGAAACTTCTACATCTACATTTATACTCCGCAAGCCACCCAACGGTGTGTGGCGGAGGGCACTTTACGTGCCACTGTCATTACCTCCCTTTCCTGTTCCAGTCGCGTACGGTTCGCGGGAAGAACGACTGTCTGAAAGCCTCCGTGCGCGCTCGAATCTCTCTAATTTTACATTCGTGATCTCCTCGGGAGGTATAAGTAGGGGCAAGCAATATATTCGATACCTCATCCAGAAACGCACCCTCTCGAAACCTGGCGAGCAAGCTACACCGCGATGCAGAGCGCCTCTCTTGCAGAGTCTGCCACTTGAGTTGGCTAACCATCTCCGTAACGCTATCACGGTTACCAAATAACCCTGTGACAAAACGCACCGCTCTTCTTTGGATCTTCTCTATCTCCTCCGTCAACCCGATCTGGTACGGATCTCACACTGATGAGCAATACTCGAGTATAGGTCGAACGAGTGTTTTGTAAGCCACCTCCTTTGTTGATGGACTACATTTTCTAAGGACTCTCCCAATGAATCTCAACCTGGTACCCGCCTTACCAACAATTAATTTTATGTGATCATTCCACTTCAAATCGTTCCGCATGCATACTCCCAGATATTTTACAGAAGTAACTGCTACCAGTGTTTGTTCCATCAGCTCGTGATAACTTCACATCTCTGACACGATTAATTCTGTCCATGGCTTTGTGTAATTTTGTCCATGGGTTTGTGGAGTCGTACACAGGAATTTTGCAAGAAAGCATTCAAAGTTTCAACTGGTTCTAAAATTTTTGCTAAGAAATGTAGTGACAAAGATAAATTCAAAAGAGCACAGAAAGAAACTTTTAGCGTTAGCACCGGCGCAGGATTTTTCGAGCTGCAGTTCTTCGAAAAACAAAGTTAACTGTTCGTAATTCTGAAAAGTACTTTTAAACGAATTCTGGAAAGTGCTTTAAAACGAACTTGTTCAATGAGGGTTGATTGAAAAGTAATGCTCCAATGGCTCTGAGCACTACGGGACTTAACTGCTGAGGTCATCAGTCCCCTAGAACTTAGAACTACTTAAACCTAACTAACCTACGGACATCACACACATCCATGCCCGAGGCAGGATTCGAACCTGCGACCGTAGCGGTCGCGCGGTTCCAAACTGTAGTGCCCAGAACCGCTCGGCCACTATGGCCGGCGAAAAGTAATGCCTCCACCTTCATTAATTGGGTTTGGTTGGGTATATTTTAATAAATCAGACGCAGAAATAATCCTTAGAATGTGATCTTTAATTACCAATATTCACTTTTCCACATAATCACCAACCAAGTGAATACATTTCTGCCATCGAACAAGTTTTCTGAAGCCGTCACGGAAGAAGTTGATATTCTGTTTCGGTAGTCACAGTCTCACAGTTCTCTCAACGTCTTCATCAGAAGCATAGTGATGTCCCCGCACATCGTCTTTCATGATCGGGATCAGATGGAAGTCAGACTGTGTTAAATCTGGACTTTATGGAAGATGCCGTGCGATGGTGAAATTCAGTCTCTGAAGTTCTGCTGTGGTGGCACGTGAAGTGTGTGGTTTGGCATTGTCATGCTGCAGGAAAACGTTTCCCCTTTTCCTTCCACATCAACACAATCACCATAAACCGATTTCATTCTCTGATGGCTCTCCTTTGGGGTGACACTTTCTGCTCTCAGGAATTCAATGTTTTAAATCGCATTGACCGACAGTCTGCACAAGGGTTCCATACTTTACAGTTTACACTGTTACAATACAACCGTTTAATGCTAAGGCTTCCCGCCAACTGGAGCTGTAGAGAACAGGCTACAGAACAAACCAGTACCTGCCGCATACCAATGCTGCCAACTGTTGAAGAGTTACGAAGGTGGAGGCATTACTTTTCAGTCAACCCTCATACAACATCCCATGACACGGCAAAAAGGTCAAAGATCTGTAGAACGAATAAAAGTAGCACTTTGGTGTAGCTTGCAGAGACTCCAAATATATCGGTAATCGCTTGAGAGACCCGCGCACGAAACTGATGAAGTCTTTCACTGTGGTCACATTTTGCATTGGCCCTCGGGTCTCATGGCTGAAAGAATGGCCCAAAGAGTGACCATGCAGAATTCGCGGCTCAGTTTCTCTGCTTTTTGCTTGCATGTCCCCCCCCCCCCCCCCCCCCCCACACACAAAAAAGGCCGACGGTCATATTTGCTGCTTCCTCAGTAACTATATATCTACATGACTTGATATCTAGAGAGAAACGAGAGAGAACATCCATTAAAATTGTCAAAAATACTTCAGCTGTAGTAGATTCAGTATTACAGAAACCAAAATTTAATTAATTTAAAAATGATTATCACTGACACATTGTAAACAAACTAAAACTTTATCTTGTTGACATACGTCGTTAGTTTCATCCACAATTATCAAATAATATTGTAATGTTTTAAAAATTTAATTGAAATGTGTAAAGCCTCGTTACCCATAATAGAATCCACTTCAAGTGTTTGTGTCGTAAGAACGCTGTCTGTACTTTGTACGCCTAAGCCAAGAGGTTAAATCCGAGTTACCTTCACCAACTAACTCTACCAATCCACCAATTATAATTTTCATGTGTGTGATCACGGACTGCCATCCCATGCACCACTGAGATAACGCAGTGAAGATAAAATTCTCAACAGAGCTGCTCTTGCATACTTCATTTCTCCCTCATAAGCCTTGGACATTAAACACTGCATGTTCACATGACCACACAGAGGCATAGCGACAATCTTTCTTTCCACGAACAATACGAGACTGGAACAGAAGGGAGAACCGATAGAGGTACTCAAGGTACCCTCCGCCCCACACCACCAGGTAGCTTGCGGAGTATGGATGTAGATTCGACTTTTCATGACAAGCACACATTTCTAACGCATCGTTCCAACAACAAAAACCGTGTTCAATGACTGGTTTTATCACATCTAGCGGAACGTTCTAAAATTTTCGGGACCTTTCTGCGAGAGAGTAGCTCTGAGCACTTGTCCGTTGTTCGGGAGGAATGATTGTGAGAACCGCTAGACCGTGCTTCCATGGGCCAACGCGAGAGCACGTTAGCATTGACATAAATGACAACTTTGAATTTTCCCCAATTTTACCGTTTTTCTTATTTATTCTATTTTACTTTCCTTTCTCAACTTGTGTGGGTGCTGAGCACCCCAAGAAAACTCTTGTGGGTGCGCGAGCGCCGGAGCGCCCATGTGGCGGGTGCCGCCGATGAAATACAGCTAAACCTTGGCCCAAAAGTTGAGCACCACGGCATTGTGGCGTTGAAGGCAACGAATCTTTGCCTACACCAGATTTGTTCAACATCCAATGACATCTTCAATACCACTGTAAAAGTGACCCACGGATGAATAAAACCACAATTTTCACCACCACTTCCCATGAACTAAATTACCCAATGTGTAACACGGGTGCCGGTGCCTACATTTTACAGCTTGGCATTTTTCACGAATAAAAATTATTGAAACAAACGATAACTGCCAAGAAGACCTTCGGGGCGCATTAACATAAAAATTACCTGTTAGCCACACAGCGACACTGGATATGAGAACTAACGAATCTCGAATTGAATCTGGAGGATATGTAAGTTCCGTGTGAAAATAGGTGTCAGGAAAAAAAAAAACGGTACGCTTTGAAATAATATTAAATTATTTCTTTTTCTCAAGTTCGTAAGGCTACAAAGTTAAAGCAGAGCTACAATGATACTTGCTATAACGTAGAATGTTTAAAAAAAACACTCATGCCCGGAAACAACAGGTTTGCAACAGTATATACAAATTAATAGCACACAATATCGAAAAGCTATAAGCCGCTGCGCAGAACTCTCGTATTCATTTTAGATGTACTATGCCGCAAGAAAACTTTTCAATCTAAATTTGAAACTCTAGTTTGTACTCGACATTTTTTAACTTGTGAAGAAAGTCTAAATTACAACAACCAGAATACTGCTCACCTTCCTGTACAATGACCACGATCGTTATCCAAGTGCAAATGGGTTTTCTTTGCAGTGCTCACTGAGCGAATGAACCAGTTCCTTTTTAATAAGTATTATCAACCGCACATCGCATGATGGACCCCATGTTAAAAAATGGAGTAGTTCATTTTGGACGCTTCAAAAACGGCCTGCCGAAAGTTCCATAACGCCATTTATCAAGCTGCAGTTTCTTTCTGGTCAGTCTGCCAACTGTTTTGTACACTAGCACATACCATATATCGTGGAAAACAATGGCTACTTGGTAGGTATTCCATACAGAATACTATAACGTCTAGTTCACTAGTTCTGGATCAAATTGTAAAAGGTAGGTCAATAATTTACAAACAAATGGCGAGCTCTGGACGATTATCGAAGAATGCTGGAAAAAATTTGACTGGTACCTGGTAAGTACAAAAATATTTCGCAGTCGATCGTGGTAGTTTTCATGTCAAGGAGGAAGTACTTCTCTACATTATTTACGGCACGTTTGGTGGCCCATAATCTCTACGCTTGATAACTGTTTACCCGTAAATACAATCAAAAAATTCCAAAATATATCGATGTAATTTCATTGAGAAATTTCTCACACAGCGCTTTTTCATTCAATTTCCGCTTTTGAACACAACAACGGGGCGTGCAACCGTCGAATGATCAGAGTTGTTACGTATTGTCATTCATTGCTACCAGTTGTATGTAGCCAAGACACAAATACTGGTTTCGATCTCTCTCCTGTTGACCGACATTAAATAAAAGCGAACCATATGTAATTACATCAATAGTGCTCTGCTGTGGCCTGAACCTGCTGTCACTGACCCCGAGAAATTCCAAAAGGATCTAAACTGAAAATGAATGTAATAACAGTTTCTTTAATTGTCACTGTTAAAGTCGATCACCAAAACCAATGAGGTGTCACGAGCAACAAAATTACATCTGTTATGGCTCGAGATTTCCATCAGGCGCTTCACGTTCCTCAACTATAAAAGATGAAACCATATTTTTCAGATTCACTTCGCTTGGTAGGCTGCTAGTTTCCGGATACGACTTTACGAGCAGTTCTTGCGATTTTGAAGCACACACATTTTCAGACATTGATTAGCATCTGCCCAGCTGCATCAAGGGCTGAACAGCCTCTGAGAAGCTGAATGATGCGCTATCAACGAAGATGTCTTATCTGCCGCTGACAGCTGCTGTCGATAATGGGGAGACAGAAGAGCCAGCAGATCTTATGCAACAGTTGGTAATCAAATTTACTAAGTACCATATCGAATAAACGTATGTAACATCGCAGTATACGTAACTCACCAGAATGAGTGAGACTATATTCCATGTTGCCAAGAGTTTGCAACTGTTCCAGAGCAAGAGAGGGAACAGAATTGACATTTAAAATGTGGAACTATTGACTTATCTGTCATCATTTACTGCGTTGCAGGAAGCACTCTCGTGTGGTAGCAGAGGCAAAATATCTACAAAGATTCTGTTGTAAAACACAAGCAATTATACCCAAAAAGCTGTACTGAAGGCAGTCAACCACCAGGTATCAACAGTCATATTAATATACTACATCAAAGAGATAAGTCTTTCCTTTTTTTTTTTTTGTTTACTACATATTCTTCAACTACTGACAGAAGAAAGGTGTGCTTATACCAGCATGTGAAACGTTTTTACGGCGTCTGAATGTAAACTATGTATTTAATTAACGTATTATCTTTACTATTGCATCTACTGTGCCCGCTGACAATGTGCCGCGTTGTTAACACCATAACATATTTGTTTATCCTTGTTAAATCAACACGTTTTGTGTATCGTTACATATTAGTCAATCCTACTTTAGGATGTAAATGGTTTTAAGTTTGACATTAGATCTTTAGCTTTGGCTACCGAATCTGATTCAACAGAAATATTATTGCAGAAAAAAAAATTTAAAAATCGCCTGAGCTATACAAACCATCCGTCAATATCATAGGGCTGAGACAGATAATATAAGGTCCAAACGCTTACCGACAAATGATTAATCAGCACAAATTTCTTCTTAACGAATGTCAACAGAAGTATTCCTTAACGGCGAAATCCTCGACGTATCAGATCTCCGGTAGTTCACTCTTTGAAAACGAACTTCACTATATTTAATACGCGGCACTTTGTTGTCGCCTACCTCTGAGACTTCAACAAATCAACTAACGAAAACAAGATCTGTACGCTTTGTATCACACCACTACAGAATATCGACCATTCCTTATTCACATATTTTGAAAGTCGTTGTCGAACATCGTCGATTAAAATCGATAGTATCGGTAAACGAAAGCTTGCAGGGGAGAGTGGGTGGTACTGTGGCAGTGTTAATTTGTGTCGGAAGGCGTATTGTATTTTAAATGGGTTTAAAGAAACTTCAGATAGTTTTTGATAACCCGTGGTCAACATATTACAGCGGGCAGCCAGTTTCTGGAAGACTTATCATTGATGTTGATTCTCCTAAAAAAATTAGAGGTAAATGACGGAAGGCGTGCCTTCGTGTCATTCTGATGACTGTATGTTTATAAATAGGCATTAGTATGTGTTTTGTGTGTACAAGTCTCGTTGGTCTAATTTGAAAATTTATTTTATTTACACGTTTCTGCCTATGTTTTCCCTATCATATATGTGGGACACAGCTACTATTACATTTACTATTTGAAATAATAATAATAAGTAGCAATTGAAAATTTGTTTGAAGTGTTCATAGCGGCACAATATTGAATTCACATAAGAAGTTGTTCATAGTATAATCGCACCTAGATAACCAAGAGGCTTTAACATGTGACCTAATTATGCCTTTGCCGTCTGGTTTTGTCATGTTAAGTTATTAATTTCGTGGCCGTGGACATTTGTAATTAATTGTTTTTGTATGGACCACGTCCTACAGTTAGAAAATGATAACGAATTGATAATTGATTGCCGGTTTCAAGCACTGCTGTAAATGTTCTTACTGATTTAAAATTTCAACTCGGGAGCTCCGAGAATTCTACACAGAGATAGTTGAACAATACAAAACGACAATGCAACAAAACTTTCTGTTACACCTCACCTGTTGCTACTGATAAAATGAATAATTTTGAAAGGCAGAATTTAATGGCATATGGACGTCACAGTTTTATTCCAAGTTAATATATTTTTTTAATTAAGAGGCTCTGTCTATGCACATGAGCCATATAACAGTTCACTGTAATATCACAGCCTTTACTTTGCATTAACATTCGTTTGCTTCACCAACTCATAACCAGGTTATCACATTCCATTTTAATATGGAACTCTGGCTATGCTAGACATCAGTTTGTCACCACAAACAAGATTATGGAGGGGGGGGGGGGGCAATATCACAACTTTAAGCCATGCATCACTGCATGTTCTATAAATCATATGCTCAATTTTCAGGGGCACTAAACTGTCGATTTTACCTGGGCAGTGATACTCTGTCAGTCATTGTAAATGTTTCCCAGAGTGATGTTGGTAGGTACTTACAAGTGTTCAAACTGTTGCTGCAGTTATTGTCATAAAAACACCTCGTTGCATCTTGTTTACTTTTCTTCTTTTGTCTTTCAGGTTGTATGTGACCCTTTTTTAAGTTCCTTCCCTTTAACATAGCTCCTTTTATATTTTTCTGTTATTCCGTAGTCCTCTTATGATTTCTATTTATGGATGCTGAGACACTGATTTATACTTGCAAAAGGTAGCTCTGCTAATAATTGGTGAGACCACACTTAATTAAAAATTACTGAACAGAAAGTGAATCAACTGTGGTAGATCCCCTTATCCAAGCACAACAGTCTCAAATCATTTCATTGGGCTCATATATGAATGGACTGCTCATAAACCCCTCTAAACAGAGAGCATGACAAACCAAAATCTTCTATGCTCTGGACAAAATATTAATTGTTAAATGACAATACAGACAGTAAAATTGTGAAACCTGCTGGCATGTGATGAGCATGCAGACTGATTACAGGCTCTAAGATTCATAAGCAGCCAAGCCTCGGCTGAGGCTGATGTGAGTATGCTGAATCAACTGACTATTCATATGTCAGAGTAGACAAATCTTTCATCAGTTTGAAAGTGTCTTCCGTAAGTCATCTTTTATCAGTTTGAAATTGTCCCCTTAAGTTACCTTCGTAATCAGTCAAGGAGTATTTCATGAAGGAGTGAAGTAAGTGGTATAATACTCATGTATAGAAAGTGGTGATAAAGGTAGTGGAAAATCTCTCTGACAATAATCTTTTGACATCACTCAAATTGGGTTTCATAGAGGTTGCTCCATAGAGAAAGCAATATATGAGCTCACAAACTCAGTCCTGGTAGAACTAAAGAAGGAAAATTAACCTTTTAATGTTTTCTTTGATCTTGTAAAGATATTCAGTTGTGTATGTCGTAAAATTATACTTGGGAATCTAAAATGGTATGCCAATAAAGGCTTTCCTTTCATGTATGGAGTCATATCTTAGCAACAGAAAACAGTGTACGATATTAATAAATAATCCCACAGGAATGGGAAACATTAAATATGGTGTCTCATAAGGTTTGGTGTTTGGTCTGCTACTGTTCTTGACCAATGTAAATGACATTCCACTGAAATTTTCAAACACTATGTCACTTTAAGTCTCCGCCACATCAACACCACTGGATGAATATAATGTGAAGTTATGAGTGATTTTTTTAAAACAGGCTAAAGTACAGATCAGCCTGTCACCACAACCAGGGTTTTTTTAGTGTCACATTTGTTGGCTGTCACTTTCCAACCTAACGTAGACCTCAGGCAAAGCTACGGATCAGTCTGTCACAACAGCTGTTTTTTGCCAAATTTGTTGGCTTTGCTTACTCACAACTAAACTCTTACCTTTCAAACTAACCTATACCTTGGGCTAAGCTATAAATCAGGGTGTCTCTACAACCAGCTTTAATTTTGTTTCTTTCAAATGCATTGGGTTCTCCAGATAACAACAAAACTGTGAATATAGATACCGAAAGGTGTGGTGACAGCAGCCATTAACAGTACGTCACTTGCCAAAGCCGACAACTCAATTAATGTGATTATCAAGTTGCAATTTTGCAAAGCCACATATGTGATATTGTGAGACTAGCTAAATAACTATAATTCTTGTTATTGTGCCTTGGTTATGCATATTGCATTCAATGAATGGTTTATGTTCACCATTTTGTTGAAGTTCTGAGTCAAACCAGATGGATGGTATTAGAAGGTTAGGATAAAATACACCTATACTATCAGCAGCTCTACTGCCATGTGGATGTTGGCATTTTGTTTCTGTTGGGTGTAGTCAGTCAGGTGATAGTATATGGTAATTGTTGAGAATCACTGAATCTAATGACTTGTTTTGGTGGAAGATATGAATTGACCACTTTTAATTTTTCATGGAGAGCCTGAGATTGATGATATTGATCTGGCTGTTACATATCATAAGGTTGGTTACTTTTTTCAAGTTTATTTATTGTATTTTATGTTTTTCGGACTATGACAAGATTTCTTGGAAAATTGTATTGTATTCCAATATTATAGTGTGGTTGCGAGTTGACAAAGCTAACAAATGTGACTGGAGGAAAACTAGCTGTGGCAACAGACTGTTCTGCAATGTAGCACAAGGTCTAAGTGAGGTTGGAATGTTAGTTTGTTGAGAGTTGGTGAAGCCAACAAATATGACTGGGAGGAGACTGGTTGCGGTGACAAATCGATCATTAGCATAGCCCGAGGTCTAGCTTAGGTTGAAATGATACAGTTTGGTTCGTATGTCACCAGAGGACGTGGCCATGGTGATGTACGTCTGATCTGTAGTGTAACCCAATGATCATTTCAAAAACTTTATGGGGCATTTTTAGAATATGACAGCACTCTGTACAATATATTGCATTATGCTGCCATTTAATTTCATACACTGACATCATGATGAAGTTTATCAAACACCATTCTCTCATTGGTTCTGCCATGTTGCCTAATCATCCATATCATCATCATTCAGCATGTTTACTTCCCGTCATTCACTGCGCGAAAATTTACATGTCACAGCAGGCAACGGAAAAGCCGTTTGTACATGGTAACTAATTTTTCAAATATCATTCATATTCTCCTGCAATGGCATTATCCGTACCATTTCTGGCGCAGACTTCTGTTTGACAATATCTAATGTTGTTTCACCACATTGTATCATGTTTGCTCTTTACTCTCAGTAATCATTGTTATATCAGCAGAGATTGTGCATCTAACGTTTCTGAAATGTGTATCTTTATCCAGAACTAAATTAAACTGAAGTGAGTCGAGGGAGGCCAGCCATCGCCTTGTTTACAGTCTGTACAGATTTCATCAATGGATTTCACTTTGGATGTTCATTTTATAAGAGCCTGGTAGGTTAGTCCTTTGATATTTCTACCTACTTTGAGATCTTCAGTCTGTTAAAGGTTTCATAGGTACTTTTTGAAGTCGGCAAACATGGCAAATCAGCTGATGCCTCTGCAGCATTTTCTGAAGCTTGCTTGGTATTAACCAGTCATTTGGTCTGTATGTTGTAATTGGTGTGAGAAAGCTTTCAGAATTTGCCAGTGATTCACAAAATTCAGAAGCTTCTGTGCCTTGTGTTCACAGTGAATGTATCAGCATACTTTTTCAGTTATGTTAGTTATTACAGTTTCTCTGATGAGAATGTATGCCTTCACTTCAAGAGGTTTTCCCTCCTGACACTAGCAGTAATGCTGCCATTCCCAGGTGCTTTACGGTTTCCAGGCAGTCAGATGCTTGCTTTTTATTGGGGACTTCTGAGTAAAGCCTAAGAAAAGGTTTTTCAAAGGGCAGATTTTCATTGGATGGGTCACAGTTGAGTATGTCTTTGTTGTACTAAGCAGAAGTGTGCATTTGCCATAAAATAATTTTATCTGTTATGTTTAATACTGTTTCTTGCTAATCAATATATCTGTCTTTAGTATATGTGAAAGTGTTTTTATTACACATGTAGATTTTGGAAATTGAAATGTGTGCCACATATATATCTTCTTTTTCAGCAATTTCGATTCAGTTCAAGGGTGAAGCATATGTGAAGTGGGATGAAATGAAAACAAGAAAAACTAATGAAGGAAACACAACGAGGGAAACGATTGTGTATACAGCACAGGAGAATTACTTTGAAAACAAATTCAATTTGGTTGGTGGAAGTGGTCAGTAAAGTACAAATAACTTCTAAGCAGCACTTCTATAGCTCTTTGCTGCAGACCTCATGCTCATTAATAAACGATTATTACACAAGTTATAATATTTTTATGTTAACCTTTTTATATCCTTGCCATAGTTGAAAATCTTGTATAATAGCAATTGTATAAGTTGTAATGTTTGTGTGATAACATAATTCAGTTGTAGCAGTTGCTCGTGAACTGCATATCTCATTTTAATTTTCAGGTGAGATGATAATTGAGCCTGGAGAGAAGATATACCCTTTTAGCACACATTTACCACCTAACTTGCCATCCTCGTTTGAAGCTGAATTTGGTTATGTAAGGTATACTGTGAAAGCAGTACTGGATCGTCCCTGGAAATTTGATCAAGAAGTGAAATCTGCATTTACAGTGATTACCCCTTTGGATTTGAATACACATCCTACAGCCAAGGTCAGTTATTCCTGCATATAAAAAATTTGTACTTCATTTAGTTGATAGAGCTACAGCAAGCTAATAACGGGAACAAGATTGTGTTTGTGGCGTCTCTGATGAGAAAAGTAAGAGTGGGAGATGAAAAGTTCTTGGCGTACTACAGAGACAACATTGATATCTTCTTTTTTTCCCCCCAACCAAAATTTATCGTGAGGAGAAGGAGAAATGTGTTCCTTAATTTTCAAAGGTTAAGAAATTAATGTTTGGATTCAAATACGGTTGTAATTCTCTTGAAGGTGATGCATTTGGAGGATGTGACAAAACTGCAATCAATGAAAATATCAATAAATGTGTGAAACAGATGGTACTGTAGATAAATAAGCTGAAGAGTACGAAAATATCAATAAATGTGTGAAACAGAAGGTACTGTGGATAAATAAGCTGAAGAGTACATACATTACATTTCACATGGGAAACTGAGAAAGCAATTTGCAAAAGGAGTGTTGCATTTTCTGAATGACTGAAAGGAATGATGAATGAATTCCTCGGCTATTTTGAGACCTTTGTGAGAAGAATCAAACTAATGTTATGTTCCAAATTGTTTCAATGGATGGCATGCATCCACCAATTTCTGTGAAAACAAAACAGCAATGAACCGGAGTGTGAAAGTCGGCCCAACAAAAATAGATGAAGTTGATTTAATATGCTGGAAGGGTTATATCCAGTATTATCTGGCATGAAAAAAGCATTCTTTGTGTTGGTTTTGCTGCAGAAGGTAAAACAAGAACTGACAAATACTGTGCATGACTTCTGGACCACCTGAATGAAACAATAAATGAAAGGTGGCATATATTACAAAACAAAAACCCGCATAGGTACTTGACACTGGTAGAAATCAAAATGTGTTGTATGAATTGTTAAAAAATTCAATCTGTTCATCAGATTTGGCATCTTATCATGTCTGTTTATATCTACAGTTAAAGAGAATTGTGGGTGGAAAATATTTTGAGTGCAGTGAGAAAACTATGACTGCTGTATATGGTGCATTTTATAGACTTCCTTTAGTAACACTTAAGAGAACCAATCCAATGGATAAATGACGGAAAAATGAATTGACCATAAAGTTGATTACAGTGAAAAATAAGTTGTTTTTACCGTAAAAAAACAGCAGTCTTTTAATACCAGTTCAGTAGTGTTTCACTTTTTCTGGCAGAGGGCGCATGTTAAATTGAAAGTAAACATAGTGATCTGGAAAGTTTCTACATCTACATTTATACTCCGCAAGCCACCCAACGGTGTGTGGCGGAGGGCACTTAACGTGCCACTGTCATTACCTCCCTTTCCTGTTCCAGTTGCGTATGGTTCGCGGGAAGAACGACTGTCTGAAAGCCTCCGTGCGTGCTCTAATCTCTCTAATTTTACATTCGTGATCTCCTCGGGAGGTATAAGTAGGGGGAAGCAATATATTCGATACCTCATCCAGAAACGCACCCTCTCGAAACCTGGCGAGCAAGCTACACCGCGATGCAGAGCGCCTCTCTTGCAGAGTCTGCCACTTGAGTTTATTAAACATCTCCGTAACGCTATCACGGTTACCAAATAACCCTGTGACGAAACGCGCCGCTCTTCTTTGGATCTTCTCTATCTCCTCCGTCAGACCGATCTGGTACGGATCCCACACTGATGAGCAATACTCAAGTATAGGTCGAACGAGTGTTTTGTAAGCCACCTCCTTTGTTGATGGACTACATTTTCTAAGCACTCTCCCAATGAATCTCAACCTGGTACCCGCCTTACCAACAATTAATTTTATGTGATCATTCCACTTCAAATCGTTCCACACGCATACTCCCAGATATTTTACAGAAGTAACTGCTACCAGTGTTTGTTCCGCTATCATATAATCATACAATAAAGGATCCTTCTTTCTATGTAGTCGCAATACATTACATTTGTCTATGTTAAGGGTCAGTTGCCACTCCCTGCACCAAGTGCCTATCCGCTGCAGATCTTCCTGCATTTCGCTACAATTTTCTAATGCTGCAACTTCTCTGTATACTACAGCATCACCCGCGAAAAGCTGCATGGAACTTCCGACACTATCTACTAGGTCATTTATATATATTGTGAAAAGGTATTTAGGTCAGTATCTTCAACACTGGTCCTTCTCTTTGCTTGAAGACTTGTGCTAAGAGACCATTTATCATAACAAAACTAATTGGGATACTGAAGCATAAATTTGAGTACATACAAACCAAATCTATTTTACATTACTCCTGTTTTAAACTAATAGAAAATAATGTTGTGAAGCAGATTTTGCAATGGACTAAGCCACATTATTGTCATAGTGCGAATGTAAAGACTGGTTACAAGCAATTCTCCATGCTAGCCTCTTCATCTCTACACAACTGCTGCCTCCTGCATCCATTTGGATTTGTTGATTGTAAGCAAGCCTTGGTCTCTCACTACAATCCTCCCTCCTTCCACACTATCTCACTCCGTTTCATTGCCAAAATAACAATTCCTTGATACCTCAGGAAGTGTCCTATCAACAGGTCCCTTCTTTTAATCAAGTTAAGCAATAATTTTTTTTTCTCCCCTGTTTGATTCAGTACATCTTGGTTAGTTGTCCAATTTCCCCCAACATTCTTGTGTAATATCACATTTCAAGAGCTTCTGTTCTCTTCTTGTCTAACCTGTTTATCACCCACATTTTATTTCTATAGAAGGATACACTCTAGACAAATACTTTAAGAAAAGACATCCTGACACTTAAATTTGTATTTGACTTTCACAAATTTTTATTTTTTGGAAATGCCTTTCTTGCTGCTGCTGTTGACCATATACCATTGATACAGCATTTATCACTAGAAGTTTGCTTTCCTTAGTTACTTATATCACTACTACTGAAGACATTAAGGAGTGTTGGTTGACTATGTTGTAGTCAATGTTTACAGTCCAGAGCCGTGTAGTAAATGTTCTAATTTTTTGTAAATTGCTCAGGTATTTTATTTTCAGCTTAGGTAACAAACATAATCTAATAAAACAGTCTCAGGCATCAGACAAAACTTGAAACTTATCATTTAAACTTCTGTGTACCAAGGTACCACATGTATACTTTCCTTAAATGCTTCAATGATTAAATTCCTTGCATATTTTCCATGTCTGTTTGAATTTGTAAAATTAATATTCTTGGGTGTGACAATCTAAACAAAAATAAAACCAAGGAAATGGCATCTAATTAAGCATATGATACTGATCTTAGATATATAACAATGAAAATAATGAGTTTTGACAGTATGATGCAACTGGGTAGATCTACTTGTGAAGCAATTGCAGGAGAACACACTTTTTAAAAAAGGTTTTACTTTCGCAAGCCAGTGGCTCTTTCTTCCGGCAGACATGTTGAAGGGTAGGGGAGAGGGTAAAGGAAAAGCATTGGAGAGGTTTAGGAAAAGCCACCCAGAATACTGGGACGAGGAGACTTACTGGATGGAATGGGAAGGAAAGACTGATTGTCGTGGACTGCACTGGATGAGATGTGAAAACCTGAGAGCTTAAAGGTGGAAGACAAAGTAATATGCCTGACAGAGATTGATGCTAGAACATTGTGCACAAGTTAATAAGAGTGAAGAGTTAAGTTCATTTAATGTAACAGATGAGGGAAAGGGACGGCAAAAAAATAGACAGGTCAGAAAATGAAAGATGTAGAAAATTAATACGGAGTGAAGAAAGTAGTAGTTACTGTGAAGAAATACTGAGACGGGAAAAATTAATGGAAATTGAGGCCAGGAGGGTGGCGAGAACCAAGGGCATGTTGTAGGGCTAGTTCCCACCTGTAGAGTTCTGAGAAATTGTGTCCAGGGGAAGAATCCATATGGTGTGTTTGGTGAAACAGGCACCAAGGTTCAGATACATTGATGACGTCTAGGCCTTATGGATTCATGGTGAGGCTGACCTGTTAAAATTCCTGGAATTTTGTGTGGTTCTGTTCTGAATCCCATGCCAATTTTCTTGATGTTGATCTCATCCTCACTGAAGGCCAGCTGCACACTTCTGTCGCGTTAAACCTACTAATAATAGTAATTACATTTTGACAGTTGCCATGTCAAACGATCCCCCCCTTAAAGCCTTGGGATTTGAGGCAAACATATTTGTTTAGATGCCGATTATTTACAGCAGTATACTACAGTTATCACCTCAGCCTTCACTGGACGTAATTACCCCCACCAGCCTAGTTCAAAAGGAGATTTCCTGGGCCATCACATCCAATCCTGGTACTGCTGATCTCTCTAAAAAACAACTTTGGAGCACACCACTTGTCACTTATTATTATCCTGGTCTTGAATGTATTAATCAGCTACTTTGGTGAAACAGGCACCAAGGTTCAGATACATTGATGACGTCTAGGCCTTATGGATTCATGGTGAGGCTGACCTGTTAAAATTCCTGGAATTTTGTGTGGTTCCCAAGAGTATACCCTGAAAAGAGATCCATTCTGTCTGAAATTTTACCCACCAAACTTAGAGTGGCTTTTTGTCACCCTCCCAAATTCTGCAATATCCTCATCAGACCGTGTGTTCCTTCTGCACACATCTCCTTACCCCATGGCTCCTACCTGTGTGACCGTCCCCACTGCAAGACTTGCCCTGTGTACCTTCGTACCACCACTTTTACCGGCTCTGTAACATATAGTATAAAAGGGAGAGCCACCTGTGAAATGACACATACAAGCTGTTACATAAACACTGTTTGGCCTTTTTCATTGGCATGAGTAATACCATGTTATCAGTTAGGATGAATGGGCATAGGCAGAGGGTGTATACTGGCAACACAATATCCTGTTGTCGATTATGCTGTACAACATGACAGTCATGATCTTGGTGCCTGTTTCACCAAATGCGCAACATGGATTCTTTCCCCAGACATCAGTTTCTCAGAACTCGGCGCATTACAACATGTCCTTGGTTCTCGCCACCTACCTAGCCTTAACTTATGTCCGATAAGTCTCCCCTGACCCAGGGTTCTGGGTGACTTTTGCGAACTCTACCCTTTGTCCTAAACCTCTCCAATTCATTTTCCTTCACCTTTGTGAGTAGTTGACCGCAGTCTCAGTTATCAGTTTTGTGAACAAAATGGAGTGTTGATACTGTGTGTACCATTAATCTGGACGTAAAGTTGTGAGAGGCTAACCATCACAGACATGTTATCCAACTCCAGTGGACCCTTGAATGTCCATTAGTAATATTGTGATCACTTAGACTTCTTTGCACAGTTTTTTCTGCAGTTTACAATCCTGATTTGTTACCTTTAGGATGTCCTTTATTACATTTAGTTAAGCATAGCCTCTTTCCTCTGTTTGTATTTGTAAGCTGACAGATTTGAGTTCTGCTGTGTGTGCTTTCTAGATCTTTATTTTCCATTTAGAGTTGTTTTTATCCAGAGCATATTGTAATATCATTGTTAAATATTCACCCATTTCCTTTTACCATCTGTGGTTGTCTTTGAACTTCAGAAGTTGCCAGGATTAATTTTGTCAGCCAACTGTTACTAAAGTAGAGGATAATGTTGCCCTTGAATTCTCATAGTATTTGTGTACTGGGGGGATTAAAATACACTAATCTGAATGAGCTTAAGGATTGTTTTTAAAAATATATAACTTGCTCAAAGAGTTTTTGTCTAATACAACAGACAGCTTAATGTGAAGGGCGAATGTTTAACAGAAAAGACTGTAACATCAGCTGTGCCTCGAGGAGGCATATACGGCTGACACAGTTGTCAGTTTGCGTAAATGATTAATCAGGTAGGTTCAGAAACACTATAAGATTGTCAGACAATGTTGTTGCAGTTAACTACAGGAAAGTATCGTTGGTAGAGGGTTGTGAGGAAATACAGAAAGACTTTGATGAAGTGCGAATCTTTCAAAGAAAGGCAACACTATTCACGCAAACCTCTGTTGAATATATTTAGAAAACCACTATTCCTGGAAACCTGCACAACATTTTTGTTACCGCCATTCTGAATCTGACGTAAGGATATTGAGGGTAAGATGAGAGATTAGGTTGCATACTGAGACATATATAGACTGTCACTGTTTTCTTACTCCATATGCAATTGAAGTGTGACAGAAAATCACTAATATATGTGCTAAGAACACTCTGCAGTGTGCTGTCCAGTGGCTTTTGAGATATGTATTTAATGAAAAATAGACAAGTCAGAAAATGAAAGATGCAGGAAACTAAAACACAATGAAGAAAGAAGTAGTTACTGTGAAGACACGCCAAGACGGAAGGAATTAACGTAAATTAAGACCAGGTGGGTGGCGAGAACTGAAGGCATGTTGTAGTGCTATTTCCCACTGATGGAGTTCTTTGAAACTGGTGTCTGGGGGAAGAATCTAGATGGCACATGTGGCAAAACACACACTGCATTCATGACTGTCATGTTGTAGTGCATGCTGTGCAACAGGACATTGTGTGTTGCCAGCATACACCCTCTGCCCATGCCCATTCATCCTAACTGATAACTTGGTGGTTATACTACGAAAGGGAGAGCCACCTGCGAAATTACACATCATATACCAGCTGTTATGTAAACACTGTACGTCCTTTTACATCGGCGTGACTAACCCCAAGTTATCACTTAGGATGAATGGGCTTAGGCAAAGGGTGTATACCAGCAACACAATATCTTGTTTCAGAGTGTTCTGTACAACATGACAGTCATGAGCTCGATGCCTGTTTCATCACATGCACCATCTGGATTCTTCCCCCAGCCGCCAGTTTCTCAGAACTCCACAGGTGGGTACTAATGCTACAACATGTCCTTGGTTCTTGCACCCACAGACCTTAATTTACATTAATCTCTTCCATCTCAGCATTTCTTCATGGTAACTACTCCTTTCTTTCTTTCATTTTAGTTTTCTGCATCGTTCATTTTCTGACTGTCTATTTTTCACCGTCCCTCTCCCACCTCTGTTACATACAATGCACTTAGCTTTTTACTCTTGTTAACTTGTGCATGATATTTTTATAGTAATCCCTGTCTTACATGTTACCTTGTATTTCACTTTTAAGGTCTCAAGTTTTCAAATCTTGTCCAGTGCAGTCCCCAACAGTTCTTCTCATTCTGTTCAGTAAATCTCACCTGACCCGTTGTTTTGGGTGACTTTTCCGTACTCTTACCCCTTTTCATAAACCTCTCCAGTACTATTCTTCGTCATCTTTCTTCCCCGTCAACCCATCTGCTGGAAGAATAAGCCACTGACTCTGAAAGCTTACGTAAGTAGTACCTCTTTCTATGTATGTGTTCTCCTGCTGCTACGTGGTGAGTATATATATCTCTGAAAGCTTGCGTAAGTAGTACCTCTTTCTATGTATGTGTTCTCCTGCTGCTACGTGGTGAGTATATATATCTAATGTCATTATATTGTCAAAAATGATTATTTTCATTGTTGTAGTAGCAGATCTGATGCACAAGTATATGTTAAGGAAGAAAGGAGAGTGACAAGTTCATTCCTTTTAGAGTATCCACCACTGCCCCTCTGTCATAGTGCCGAAAGCAATGTTATGCATATTCTTATTGACAATAGATGAACAACTACTCAGCTTCCAAGGAGATCTGAATTACACTCCTGTGTGCAATCAGAACAGCCTAAGTCTGATGTGGAAACAGTTATGATCCCTGATAATCAATAATATGCAATGTGAATGCACAGATTAACAAGTGAGAAGAAGGGTGCCAAGTTGTTTTGACGGTGCAGTCTGTTCAGAATTGGACTGTAGTATCCAAATAGACAATTTTTTGGTGAACTGTCATTAATTTTCTCTCAGGGTCACATTAAGAGATGAATCTGAAATTCCACACGGCTTCAGCCTATGTGTTTGTTTTCAGCAAGGATCTGTCTGTGGTTTGATACATGCCTCCCAAAAATAGAAGAGGTAAAGCAGTTATTCCTTTAAGAGAAAAAGCTTCACAAGTTGAACAAATCACTAATGCTTTGGTCTTCCTCTGGCCCGTATACAAGCAGTTGTTCAACTTGGCACTGATTTATAGAATTGTTGGTTGTCCTGTTCAGGGATATTGTGTCAAATTATGTCCAATTGGCAAGCTACATTGTCAAAATCCCAAGTCGGTTGCTCAGCTTTGCCAATAATGCCCCAAATGTGTTCTCTTTTGGGGAGAGATCCTGCAACGTTGTTGGTCAAGGTAGGATTTGGCATGCACGAAGACAAGCAGTAAAAACTCTTTCCGTGTGCAGTTGGCATTATCTTGCTGCAATGTAATCCCAGGATGGCATGCCATAAAGGGCATAGAATATCGTTGACATACCACTGTGCTGTCAGGATGCCACGGATGACAACCAAAGCCGTGCTGCTATCAAAAGAAATGTCACCCCAGATTATCACTCATATATGCTGGGCCATACAGCCCACGACAGTCGGGTTGGTATCTCAACACTGTCCAGGATATCTCCAGACATGTCGTTGATGGTCATCAGACCTCAGTTTGAAGTGGGACTCATCACTGAAGACAATTATACTCCAGTCATTGAGATTCCAGGCTAAAGACGTGTCTGCAGATACCACAGACAGTGGTGGAATACCAAACTGAATGTTGCCCACCATATGGATGGCTCTGCAACCCAGAGGGATCGTCTGGAATGACATTTCCTTTCATTATAGTCTCCTTTTGTCATCTGCGGCACTCTTACAGCGCAACGGTACATTGATAATATTCTGTATGTCGTTTTGTTGCCATTCTGGACATAGATTTCAGTAGGATCATGCCCACCTGTACACAATGAAAGTTTCTACTACTTGTCTTCGTGATTACCAAACACTACCTTGGCAGCAAGGGTGGTAGATCTCTCCTCAGTTCAGAGTGTTTGGAGCATTATGGACAGGTCCCTCCAGCCAGCTCAGGAGTTTGACAATCTAACATGCCAGTGGAATGGAATCTGGCATGTTTTCCTTCAGGGGGACATTCAACAACTGTATCAATCAGCGCAAAGCCAAATAACAGCTTGTATAGGAGCCATAGGGGGTCCAATGTGTTAGTGACTTGCTTAGTTTGTGAAGCTCTTCCTCTTGAATAAAGCATTCACTTTTTCTGAAATTGTAATCATTTGTTCCATCATCTTTTGGGCGTGCACTCGGGACAGTGACAATTCTTCTTGCGATATTTCGGCTAGAAACCTCCCAGCCATCTTCAAGGCAACTCGCCTTGTCGCTGTCCCGAGTGCACGCCAGAAATATGATGGAACATTATGTCCGCCGGGAAAACTTCAAGAATCACATTGTAATCATTTGTTTGTAAATGTAAATCACATCTACAAATTTCCATCACAGCTAGATAATTCCTTCATGGTATGACTTTTTAAATAGTGTATTATCTATTACATTTGCTTTTAAGCTGAAGTGCAGGAAATTCTCTGAAATTTCTATATAGTGGGAATCAGGAACAAATGTAACTTTAGTAGATGGCAGTGTTATAAAAAAGAACTTGATATGTAGAAAGGTTAGTGATTTGCTGTTTTGTTGCACTGCAGTCAACATTCACGTGTCTAAATTGTGAATATATGTCTTTTTCTGAAAGTCTTAAACACATTCTCTCCCGTTTGCTTCAGCAACTGCAGGTTATTAATTTATAATTTTCTGAAATATCAGGCTCTAAAAGTTTGTTGCTATGACAAATGGAGTAGATGTTGATGGTAATGGATATGAACATTGTTATTTGCCAACTGGAGCAAGTGTAGAGAAATGATTGTCAAATTTTAATTGTATTCCTCCTTTTCGATGATTTTTTAAAAAATGTACAATTACAGTGTCTATTTTAAAGGAACGTTTTGCGTTTCCATCCCTTTTTCAGATGTGTTAGTATGTAAATTGGATCATAAGATTCCTAAAGAATTTTTATTTTATGTAGGATCCTGTGAAGAAGGAGACCGAGAAAAACTTCTGTTGTTGCTGCTGCAAGTCTGGTCCACTTTCCCTAGTGATGTCGATACCTGTGGGTGGATATGTTTCTGGACAAATTATTCCAGTCACTGTGGAGGTCGACAATGCCAGCAATGTCAATGTTGACAATGTGTACTGTGCTCTAAGGAAGGTAATATTTATTTAGCTATTAGAATAACCCTTTGGAGGGTGTGATAAATCAACTTTCATGTTGCTTCTTTGTATTTAATTTTAGTTGCTCCCAGACTCCCTTTGTCCTTGAAGAATGTCGTTCTGTTTGTTCCTGGGTCCACTTCTTTCTATTTGCATACTTATTTCTTTCCTGAAATCCTGCTGAAGTATTTTGCTGTCTATTATGTCCATGCTAATTTCAGGTTTTTTTTATACATTTTGTCAGTTTCAGTGTGCCATGTGGGCTTGGATTTGTAGCTATTTAGTAAGGCCGGTATTACACTATCATATTTCTTTGACAAAGATTTGATCAAATATTCGTCAAATTTGTTTGACAAAAATATTTTATGTGGCTTTAAAAAGGGGCATTACACTGTCATCATATTTTTCATCAAAGTTCAAGATGGCTGACAACAACTTATTATGCGCAGCAGTTGCATGTATCACAATTGCACTGTGTGCGCATTTAGAAGACAAGTGGAGGGGAAAAAGAAACTTAACTGGGTGAAGCCGTGGGTTTTACAATGAGACGATAAAAGCATTCAACAAAATTTATTGTTGTGAGCTTCTAGTGGAGGACTCCAAGTCATTCTTAAGTTACTTAGGAATGGATGAGAATACATTTCAGTATTTGCTAGTGAAGTGTCTTGTCATATCACAAAGCACAATACTCACTCAAGAAATGCTTATCTGCAGAATACAGGTTCATGGTAACACTCCATTTTCTTGGTACAGGAGAGAGTTACTCTAGCTTACAGTACAGCAATTGAATACCACAGTGCACATTAACTAAAATAATACCTGAAATGTGTGAAGAAATTTATATAGCACTAAAGGACCAATACCTCTGAAAGTCGCATTCGGGAGGACGACGGTTCAATCCCGCATCCGGCCATCCTGATTTAGGTTTTCCGTGATTTCCCTAAATCGCTCCAGGCAAATGCCGGGATGGTTCCTTTCAAAGGGCACGGCTGACTTCCTTCCCCGTCCTTCCCTAATCCGATGAGACCGATGACCTCGCTGTCTGGTCTCCTTCCCCAAACCAACCAACCAACCAACCTCTGAAAGTAAATAAATGTTCAATATACTTTATGTGCAGTAAAAACTATTTTTATTGTAGATCAAAGTAATAATTAAATTTTGTGTCCCATAACCAAAAAAATTAATAGAAGTGTATGAAGCACATGAGATGCTTTACAATGTGAGGTATCCCGAGTGCAAAAATGGAGTAAGAAGACTGGAGAGTTCAGTATATATATTAATTTTGTAGTTGATGGCACACACGAATTAAACTTCACAGCCATGTTTACAAACATACCACTGGTGACAGAACGCTGCAGCGATGTTAGTGCTCCAAGTGATAACATTTCACATTGTGGTGAACAGAAGACAAGTGACGTTTATGATCAAATCTACAGTGAGGTCCTAGATTTGATCATCTTTATTTGATGACAGGCAAGATTTGACAAAGTTCCCTATTACACCAGTAAATTTTTTTGACATAAATGTTTGACCTATCAACTTTGACAAAGAAATATGATTGTGTAATACTGACCTAAGCCAAAGAACTGCTTGGTTAGTCCATTACTATCCATTCAGCATGTTGTTGTTGTTGTTGTGGTCTTCAGTCCTGAGACTGGTTTGATGCAGCTCTCCATGCTACTCTATCCTGTGCAAGCTTTTTCATCTCCCAGTACCTACTGCAACCTACATCCTTCTGAATCTGCTTAGTGTATTCATCTCTTGGTCTCCCTCTACGATTTTTACCCTCCATGCTGCCCTCCAATACTAAATTGGTGATCCCTTGATGCCTCAGAACATGTCCTACCAACCGATCCCTTCTTCTGGTCAAATTGTGCCACAGACTTCTCTTCTCCCCAATCCTATTCAATACTTCCTCATTCAGCATAAGTGTCCATAAAACTGTAGTCTTCTTTTTCTCAATACATAAGTTAGTTTTTTCATTTTGAAATAGAGCTCTCTGTTTGATTGTTGTTTTTGTTCAGAATTATTACTACTTTTAGGCCCCAGTATTTGCCATGGAATTCTTCTTTCAACTTTTTACAGTTATTCAAGATCCCTAAATCTTGTTAGTTTAACCGTTCCTGCTACATGCAGTGTTCTAGGCCTTACCATTGTTTGATAGTGGCTTAGATTTGTGTTCCAGGACAAAGATTTTTGTGTTATGTATACGTTGTGTCATATGGAATCTACATCTACATCTACATGATTACTCTGCAATTCACATATAAGTGCTTGGCAGAGGGTTCATCGAACCACAATCATACTATCTCCCTACCATTCCACTCCCGAACATTGCGCGGGAAAAACAAACATCTAAACCTTTCTGTTCGAGCTCTGATTTCTCTTATTTTATTTTGATGATCATTCCTACCTATGTAGGTTGGGCTCAACAAAATATTTCCACATTCGGAAGAGAAAGTTGGTGACTGAAATTTCGTAAATAGATCTCGCCGCGACGAAAAACGTCTTTGCTTTAATGACTTCCATCCCAACTCGCATATCATATCTGCTACACTCTCTCTCCCCTGTTACGTGATAATACAAAACGAGCTGCCCTTTTTTGCACCCTTTCGATGTCCTCCGTCAATCCCACCTGGTAAGGATCCCACACCACGCAGCAATATTCTAACAGGGGATGAACGAGTGTAGTGTAAGCTGTCTCTTTAGTGGACTTGTTGCATCTTCTAAGTGTCCTGCCAATGAAATGCAACCTTTGGCTCGCCTTCCCCACAATATTATCTATGTGGTCTTTCCAACTGAAGCTGTTTGTAATTTTTACACCCAGGTACTTAGTTGGATTGACAGCATTGAGAATTGTACTATTTATTGAGTAATCGAATTCCAATGGATTTCTTTTGGAACTCATGTGGATCACCTTCGTTATTTAGCGTCAACTGCCACCTGCCACACCATACAGCAGTCTTTTCTAAATCGCTTCGCAACTGATACTGGTCTTTGGATGACCTTACTAGATGGTAGATTACAGCATCATCTGCGAACAACCTAAGAGAACTGCGCAGATTGTCAACCAGCTCATTTATATAGATCATGAACAGCAGAGGTCGCAGGACACTTCCCTGGGGAACACCTGATATCACTTCAATTTTACTCGATGATTTGTCGTCTATTACTACAAACTGTGACCTTCCTGACAGGAAGTCACAAATCCAGTCGCACAACTGAGACGATACCCCGTAGGCCCGCAGCTTGATTAGAAGTCGCTTATGAGGAACGGTGTCAAAAGCCTTCCGGAAATCCAGAAACATGGAATCAACCTGAGATCCTCTGTCGATAGTGGCCATTACTTCGTGCGAATAAAGAGCTAGCTGCGTTGCACAAGAACAATGTTTTCTGAAACCATGCTGATTACGTATCAATAGGTCGTTCCCTTCGAGGTGATTCATAATGTTTGAGTACAGTATATGCTCCAAAACCCTACTGCAAACCGACGTCAATTATATAGGTCTGTAGTTCGATGGATTGCTCCTACTACCCTTCTTAAACACTGGTGCGACCTGCGCAATTTTCCAATCTGTAGGTACAGATCTATCGGTGAGCGAGCGGTTGTATATGATTGCTAAGTAGGGAGCTATTGTATCAGCGTAATCTGAAAGGAACCTAATGGGTATACAATCTGGACCTGAAGACTCGCCCGTATCAAGCGATTTGAGTTGCTTCGCAACCCCTAAGGTTTCTACTTCTAAGAAACTCATGCTAGCAGCTGTTCGTGTTTCAAATTCTGGAATATTCCATTCGTCTTCCCTGGCGAAGGAATTTCGGAAAACTGCGTTCAATAACTCAGCGCGGCACAGTCGTCGGTAACAGTACCATCGGCACTGCGCCGTGAAGGTATTGACTGCGTCTTGCCGCTTGTGTACTTTACATACCACCAGAATTTCTTCGGATTTTCTACCAAATTTCGAGACAGTGTTTCATTGTGGAACCTATTAAAGGCATCTCGCATATAAGTCCATGCCAAATTTTGCGCGTCTGTAAATTTTAGCCAATCTCCGGGATTTCGCGTTCTTCTGAACTTCACATGCGTTTTCCATTGCCTCTGCAACAGCGTTCGGACCTGTTTTGTGTACCATGGGGGATCAGTTCCATCTCTTACCAATTTATGAGGTATGAACCTCTCAATTGCTGTTGCTACTATATCTTTGAATTTGAGCCACATCTTGTCTACATTTGCGTAGTCAGTTCGGAAGCAATGGAAATTCTCTCTTAGGAAGGCTTCTAGTGACACTTTATCCGCTTTTTTAAATAAAATTATTTTGTGTTTGTTTCTGGTGGATTTGGAAGAAATGGTATTGAGCCTAGCTACAACGACCTTGTGATCACTAATACCTGTATCAGTCATGACGCTCTCTATTAGCTCTGGATTGTTTGTGGCTAAGAGGTCAAGTGTGTTTTCGCAACCATTTACAATTCCCGTGGGTCCGTGGACTAACTGCTCGAAATAATTTTCGGAGAAAGCATTTAGGAATGTCGTTTTCATTTTATGTATTCTATTTTCTATTGCTATCTTTTCGTTTGTATTGCACATCAAATGTTCTCCTTGGTATTTAAAACAGTTTTTTTTATTTTTTAAAGGGTGGTGGTATAATTTTTAATCTTTTGGTGTGCATCATTTATATTGTCATGAATTGTGTTTCTTCAAATGATATTTTTGGTCCTATTTTGTATTATTGTTTTTGTAGTTCTGTGATTTGTTCATTGACATTATCCAGTGAGTCAGTAATTAACGCCAGTCGTATGCGAAAGTTAGACAAACTGATGTGATTTTATTTGGGTTTCTTGCTTGTTGAACACCCTAAGTATCAATGGATTTCCTCCATTCCCTCATTACCTTCTCCAGTGCACAGTTGAAAAGTAAAGGTTACAAATTGTCACCTTGTCTTACTCATGACTTCATTGCAAAAGGCCTTGATAATTTACCAATAACTTTTACTTTCTGTGTTGTGCTCATTACAATTCCTGTAATTATATCTGTTGTTTTATTATAGAGTCAACATTTCTTTATAACACTGATTAGTGCATATTTTATCAGTTGAGTCATAAGCATTTTTAAGATAATATCATCATTTAAATGTTAATTTCTGCTGTAATATTTATATTTTTTGTAATCTATAATGACAGATTATGTAGTAGGAGTTCAAAACAAAAATGAAGGAAAGGAGTTACAGATAGAAATATGTATTACAAGAAACAAAAGAAAAATAAATGAGAATACTATTCAATTAATGTTATTCATTAAATGACATAATTGCCTTTCGATATTTTTCAAACATGCAGATTACATGGTGTTTAACTTGGCAAAAATAGTCTGTACATAATAGCAGCATTGCTTCTCCAACAGACCCAAGAGAGACAAACACACAGTGATTGTTTGATGTACAGCCAATTCTCAGTAATTTTAAGTGTAAGGTACCTCAGAGAAAGTTCAAACAATAGAGGGTTTGATTTAACAAAATTGGAATTGATCAAGAACGAATCAAGAAAAATTCAAAATATAGGTATCCAAACAAAGATAATGGTAAACGTGGAACAACGATACAGAAAGTATAGGTAGCTACTAACCACATAATGGAGGTGTTGAGTCACACACAAGCACAGTGGTAGAATGCTAGAAATATTTCAGCTTTTGGACAAAATATTTTTTCAGAATTGGAAAACTCACACACATTTGCACAAACCCAACTTACACAAACATGACTATTGTCTCTGGGTTCTAAGGCCCAATTTTGACAGTGTCCAATGTCATCAGCTATTTAGCTGGAGCAGGTAGTGGGGATAATAATGATATGTGAGGTGGGGTGGGGAGAGCTGGGGAAGAAGCTAGTGCTGCCTGCGGGAATTTGCAGGGACATGGTGGGGACGTGATTGAGCTGCTAGGTGTGGTGTCGGGAGGCTGTACTCTACGCATGAAGGGCCACTGTCAAACTGTGACGAAAAGATGGACCACCCAACTGCTGACCTTGCTGCCTAACAAAATGTGCTTCACTTTTGAAGACTTTTTCTCAGCCTGTGCCATATGAATTCTTCCTACTGACACCACCTTTTCTTAATTGCGCAAGTGGGTGCTCTCCCTGCAACATACCCTTTGGTCCTGTAACCACTCTGTCCTTGACCTCCACTAGTCCCTACCAACCAACTGCCTGTTCCCTTCCCACTCCTACTTAAGTATTACACATGCCTTGTATCCTGCCAATATAACTTCATAATCCTTTCCCCTTCATTACTTCTCTCCTCTCCATTTCCCCCTCAGCACAGCCTCCCAGTGCTGCACCTGGCAGCCTTGTCATGTCCCCACCACAGCTGTGCACACTCTCACAGGCAGCACTAGCATCTTCCACTGCCCCTACCTTCTTGCCCCTCCCTCTAACAACCCCACACCTCTTCCTTACCCTCACTACCCACCTCCCTAAATCGCTGCTCATGTCACTAGCAGTCTAGCTTCAGCGCATGGAGACAGTGGCCGTGTGTGTCTAAGTTGAGTGTGTGTGTGTGTGTGTGCGTGTGTTTTCTACTTCTGAAGAAGGGCTTTGTGTGAAAGTTGAAATACTTTTTGAATTTTTTTTTCATGACTCAGTGCCTCCTCTATATGACAAGTAGCAGTCTACAAATTCCATATTACTGTTGTGGTGTCAATAACATAACTCCTTCTTTACAAAGAAACAACAACAACTCTATAGAAAATTATTTTTGTGCATTTCATTATTTTTTTTATTTCAACACTTGAAATGAAAGGCACAAATTTTTGAAAGTACATAAGAAAACTTCAACGTTGTTTTGTTAGTAAATTTGTGATCCTTTTCTGCTCCAGTGGCCTCCAGTGTGATTCATAAACACATTTTCTATTGCGACCAAAACTGAAAATACATCATTGTGTAGTTCCATTTCAAGGATGTACGTGCACAATGTTCCCAGTGATGACTTTGCCTATTTTGGAGCCACAGATGGAATCGGTTCTGCTTCCTCTTCCCTTCTCCTTCACTGTCGTCTTTATTCTAGCCACCTGGGACAGCCAGAATTCCATCAATCAGAGTGTACCACAGATTTCCACAAGATCATCAAAACATAAAATATCATCAAATGGCGCATTGTCTCATAAGTCAGGAAGAAGGCTGCAGGTGTGTTGGAAACCTATGTTCATTTCTCCGCTCTCCTATTGTTGTTGTTCATTCTGAAAATCTTTGATGAATCTACATTATTTGAAAGATTTTTTCCTTCATGGTTAAATTCTTCCATGCTTTACTAGGCATGATTATCACTATCAAAATTGTTGTTCTGGATGTGCGACCATCTTCAGTGCTATCCAACATTGACAGTTTCTTTGCAGTATGAAATTTTAGAATTCTAAATTATTAAATGGTCAAGTGGTTTGTAATTTCAAAGTGCTGTTCACAAGGGGGAGATAAGAAGATTGACATTATTTAGAGACAGTGGGTTATTTTGAATTTTACAACTGTTGTGAAAATGCAGGATTTTTTTGCTTTTTTCCATTTCCTTGTCCAGGCTCAGGAACTGCTCACTGAGAAATTGTCATGCAGGTCTTTTTATTAGAGCAGTAAGAGGAGGAGGATATTATATCCTCAAAGCATCTAGGGTTAGCAGTTGCTGCTGTAAACAGATATTTTTGTTTCTACAGCTTGTCAACATTCACTGGAAGCAACAGTATTTGTTTTGTGCTATATTGCCCACAACAACATTTTATTTGTCTATAATATTCAGTGTGTCGATTGGAAGAAAGTTGAAAGCAAAGTCCCATCTGTGTTGAACGTGTCACTTGGCTCGCAATTTTCCAGAAGGTTTTCTAGTTCAATTTTCCACTCTGTACAAACTGTGCCATCAACACTTGCACTTCCTTCACAAATCTTTTTAAAAATAATGTTGCTGGGTCCACTTCCTCAATCCATATGATATGTTTTCGGCAATCCGATCTTTCTGCTTTGGATTTATTGACAGTGTGAATGACAGAACCTCATATTTTTGCTACAACATCACTTTTCCACGCCATACCACATTCCACAACCTCAGTAACCTTCTTCTTTTCTGCATGAGTCAGTCACTTGAGACTTTGTTGAAGTTATTTTTACACCCGACGTATGTGCTTATTGTACATTATATGTATATTGTTTTGCAAACAAACGAGTCTTCTGGAGATTTCAGTTCCCAAGTGTTAGATAGCTACAAACTTCGAGTTGTAGAGTGCTTGTTGGCAGTTGGCCGTGACTGTCACTTTGATTTATCAAGTGTAGCATAACACTTACAAGTACTTCAATTTATAGAGGATTTTATATAGGATGGAACGAGAATTTTCATTTATTAGGGTTTGAATTAACAAGAGTTGGCTGTATTGTTATTCTGACGTGTCCCCAGCTGCCAGGAGAATGCAGCAATCTCTAAAACTCATGTAACAACATTTTTGCTTAGCTTTCCCCAAGTTCCATTCTGTAACAGTATGTCTTCAATCTTGCTATTTGGTTCCCCACTGTGTTGTAGCATTATTTCTGTCTGGTATCTGCCATCACAACTGTTTGTACAGTACCACTATCTGCTAGGATCTGCTAAAACTGTTCCTCACACATCTCCAATGCTAAGAGTATTGCAAATGAGGCACTTTGAAAGAACACATCATTTTTGAGAGGCAACATTTTCTGTACAATTTTAGGTTTTGCTTTCTTAATTACTTAATTATATCATAGTATGAGAAATTGCAACTTGCATCTTCATGTGAAAGAAATCTTTGACACTAACAGAAATTAATTGGATAGTATACTTGTTATTAATATAATATAAAATTACTTCTATGAGAAGAGTATCAAATTACTTTCTAGGAACTTTTATGCAGTTCATATTCTGTTTACACCACTGTATTGATTTGGTCACCAGAAATTGTATATCTGTTCCTCTTAAGAAAATAGTCATCAGTAACCAATCGGAAAAGGAAAAGCTGCTTCTCCACCTATCTGGTATATAGTACGCATATATGGAACACTTGTTGCTGTATACAAACATAGTAACACAATTGATGGCAAGCAGGACATTTGATTACAAGTACTTCATAAACTAACCTGAAATAAACAGTTATATTTGCAAAATAATCCTCCCTTGGGTTAAGAAAACCAACATTATTCTTACTCTAACAGTAAATGGCAAAGCAATCCTAAATCTAACAATAATCACGCTCCCCCATTCCCCCATGCAAGCTCGCTCTCTCTCTCTCTCTCTCTCTCTCTCTCTCTCTCTCTCTCTCTCTCTCTCTCCATCTGATTTTTGGTGCACCCACTGAACTCCCCCCCCTCCCACCCCCTCCCCTTGTTGTTCAGCCCCTGAATCATCTGTCAAAATAGTTGCCTCACATTATCCTGCTACCTCCTGCTCTCCTCTTACATCTTTCCCTATGCCCTCTCCACCCTCATCTACTCAAGAAGCATTCCTCAGTAATCAATAAGCAGCTGTCAGTTTCACTACGCATGTGTGCTTTAGGGTTTCTGTGTGGTTGTTCGTACTGTGCTAGAGAAAGAGCAAGAACTCGAAAGCTAGTTTGAATGCTGTTTTCTGTTGCATGTTTGTATGCACTACTCATCAGCCAACTATAGGTGAGTGGTTGCCTTTCCTTTATTTTACATATTATTCTCTCCAGAATTTCCATTGTAGAAATAATACAACAAATATTATCTTAAATGTTGCAGATGTTAAACATAATACTATCCTTTGTAGTGATGTTTGTACATCTCCTTGATTATATCTGTTCCCTTTGTATGCAAATGCATGCTGAATGAGAGGAATAGGACAAAACTTGGATGAAAGGCATATCTTACTTGAACTTGAGTTAGCATTTAAAGTTTGTAACAATTTACAGACATTCCTAAAACAAATTTTAATTGTATTAGCAGTTCCTGTTATTCGGTGGTTCTTCACAAAGAGGGGCTGTTAACCTTCCAAAGGAAATGCGCCGTATACAACAACAAAACACAGTGCTCATACAAGCATCTGCCAACAGCAAAATGTGTCAAAGGCTTTTGGAAGACTGTGCAATGCTTCATAACAACAAATTGCCTCCGGTGATCGTGACATGACAACTGTTTGAATTAGATTCCTTTGAGCAGTTGCGGGCGGGCTCTTGTGCATGCGTAGTTGAGTCGCGTATGAGGAGTACCTTCTCCCGCTTCTTGTTACAGAAGTGTGGCTTGGCGCCACTACCTAATATTGCCCCGGTTCGGTAATATAGTAAATCCGGGCCGGATGCACAGAGCAGTCTGAGTTGTGGTGGGGAGGTGGGTCGTCTCCACGTGGCCTGTGTTTACGTTCAGTGATTTTGTTGTTTCCTCTTCGTTTATTGCTCTCATGTTAAATGATAAAACGGATTTTCGTGACCAGGAGATATCAAATGAATTAAAATACGTTCTTATAATTACGGATGGCCAAAATATGTCATTAGTTTCCAATTTTACTTCCACCTTTCTGACAGTCAAGCGTTAATCGCGTTGCAGAACAATGAAGTTATCTTTGTCGGTTTGCTAAAGAGATTTGGCTTTTATTAATCTTTTCTGCTGAGGTAGTCAGTTTATTTGAAACAAACTGTTTAATTTCACACTGTCGGCTGGTTTCAACTGTTTGCTGATTTCAAGTGCACATATGACATTATGCCATAATAAAGAACCAAACATGAGATAATACAATACTCGTACTCCAAGAAAATTTACATCCGAATCTGGACATACGAATGTGCACTTTAAGCCGAATTATGCATTTTAGTATGGTTCACGAAATTCCGATGTTCTTGAAGTATCCTTTGATGTCTTGTTTCTTTTATGACATGATGTAAGACCTTTTAATGTTTTACATGTACGAACATAATGGCCTTCCTGAGTCATCATGCGGTGACGACTATTATCTGGCTCTCTCTTGCAACTGTTGAAATGAACCTATTTCTAACAGGTAGCGGGAAAATATTGCGAACGGTGGTTTGAAAAACGTTACACACATTAAAAACAAATTTCCTTTTACACGAGATGAACTATGTGCGAGAATGTACAATGAATTTCTTAAATAACAAAGCGTTTGACTCTCATTTAAAAATCAGTTCTTTGAGGACGGCCATTTAGAAGAATTCCGAGCTCAGAAGATCACACATTTACGTCGTTATTAAAAATTTTACTGGCACATTTGTGTGATGTATTTTAAAGTGTATCGCGCAGAAAAGATCAGCATTATATGTGGAAGCTTAGCTTCTCTTCCAGCTTATTAATTGTGGAGACCAATATTATATTTGAATGCTATGTATATTAATTTAAACCATTAACTTTCCTTATTTGTGTTTTCGCGCTACTTAAGAGTGATCTTGCTATTGGCTGATTACATCACGTGTCCTATGCTGTCATCAGCTGGCGAGATCACGTGACATGAGTTATGAGTGGCTTACAAAAGCGCATCGCAATCTCGATTTCAATGCTTTGAAAAGTAACATGTGGTATTTGGTGGAATTCGAATTTATACCTTAGTAATACGAAAATATGCAGCCTAGATATTGCTGCACATCAAAGGTGTTTCAAAACGTCTTTCACCCCCCCCCCCCCCCCCCCTTCCGCCCTGAGTTTCATTTTCTAAAGTGACAGGAAATTCTACGTCGGTATATAAATCCATAAACATTCAAAGGATTGATGAGTTTTACAGTGCCAAGGAATAGTATACGGTATCTTAACACGGAAAAAATGTATTTTCCCCCGGGAGAAAGTGTATTTTTAACCAAGACAAATCCGGGAATTTTTTTTCCTTGTCCACGTAGACACCCTGTCTTCTCTCTGCCACATTTCATTTCAAAAGAACCTGTCTTCTCAAATTTTGTAGTCATTTTCTCCATCTGTTTGCAGACATTGGACCAAAGTCTTTTTTGATATTCTAGAGTGTCCAGAACTTTATCAGCAGCGTATGATACTTCATAGAGACAGTCACATCGGGTGTCTCGGACACACTCTGTTGGTATGCCTTTTCTGATGCTTACAGTGTCATCTGTTGATAAAGTTTTTGTATTTTTGCTCCATGACGTTTTTGCCTGTGTCAGTAATACCCTGTAAAATTTGATTATTTGATGTCATTCTGAGCGCTGATTCTCTTTCTACAGTGTTTTGAAACTGGAACTTTAATTATGTATGCCTTCTATATAACACAATCTCTGCATCTGGCAGTGCGCAGAGGTCAGTACCAGAGAGGTAGGGTGGTGTATTGGTTGTTGCCAATCTAGATGTGTTATGAGCAGCCATGGAAAGAAGTCTGTGAAAATTGTCGGATCATTTGATGTGTTACTAGCTTCTGCTCAAGGAGATTTGCACAAACTCCAACTGAAACATTACAAAATAATGGCAGTTCTTCAACTGAACAACTGAATAGGATTCTTCCTATCATCAAAAACATCTTGTAATACTGTCATTGATGCATTTGTGGCATGTGCACATATATTCTCCCGCAAATTAATAACAATTGTTCTTCTTGTTAGTTCTCTGCATAAAGGTTGCAGTATATTGCTCACATACCTATAAGAAGTTTTGGTTTGGTGCAAAACATCTGTTCAGTAAATTGTGTTGTGCTGATTACACATCACACTTCTGTTTTCACTTCATGAAGGGACTGTTTATGTAAATGATAAGTAGTTTCAGAAATCCAAAATCAGTTCCTCGGAGAGTTCATGCACCCTTACAAATGCAGCCACTCTTCATCAGTGAAAAAGAGCATTTCAGGATCAGCATCTCCATAATGTGCAGACTGCAGTAGATGGTTGCAGTACTGATGTGTGGATGTTTGGTATGTGAATTGGTCAGTCAATGCACTACCATTAGTTTGTAAGGTTTCAGTTTAAATGTGCTCACAGATCCAGTGAGCAAATGCTACTAACACACCTGTTTTAAGTACTAAAGGCCACAATGATTTTGTCTGACTTCTTTCCAAGACCACTTTCAGCTCATCTAGTTTGGATAAATCTGATGCACCACTTGCCAAAATCAAGGGGCTGGTCTGGAGCATAGTCATCGATTGGAGCCTGCCTGCCCATTGTTGGTCCTCACACAGTGCCAGACAAATGATTTGGGGCATATGTTAAACACCATCTACTCATAATAATTCTCCAAATATGCCTTCCGTTTTGGGCAGTCCCAGTATTTCACTTTTGGATGGCCTCATCAGTCACACACATTAAAGTATCTCCTTTGAATATATCCTGGTACTAAAAGGGCATGATAATATACTTTTGGGCCAAAGGTGGAAGCATTTCCGAAAGGGATGAGTTTGTAAACTGTCTGCATTCCACCGTGGTTAAAATACAGGGTGTCTTACTCAAACCACCCAGATTTCAAAGACCCAGGGAAAAAAAAAGAAACCCGCAGCAGATACGAAAATGTAAATGCACTACAGTGTAGAGCATCTCAAAGGATTTATTTATTTATCATCAATACACTTGTACAGGTGAATCATTTGTAGTACGAAGAATATTGTGTCTATATTGAATTTCTTGCCAAGTTCTTTGTAACATTTCCTTTGTTATTGTTGCAATTGCATTAGTGATTCGATGTCACAATGTAGGAATATCGCCCACTTTGGTCGCATACACACGGTCCTTCACGAGTTCCCACATGAAGAAATCAAGTGGCGTAATGTTGGGTGAACGTGGTGGCCAGCCAATGGGTCCTCTGCACCCGATGCAATGATTGAGAAATTTCCTATCCAGGAACTTGCAAACAGCCATTGACCAATGCGGTGGAGCTCCGTCTTGTTGAAAAATGATGTTGTGTTGCAAGTCTTGTACCTAAGGGTACACAAACTCCTCCAATGTGTTCACTTACACTGATACATACACTGTTTGTCCCGCAAAGAAGAACTGTCCAACAATCCTGTTGTGCATTAGCCCTCACCAGACGTTTAGTTTAGGGCTATCATGAACATGTTCAATGACAATGTGTGGATTTTGCGAACCCCAAATCCGAACATTATGCCTATTAACCCTTCCTGATAGATGAAAGGTTGCCTCATCTGAGAATAAATGTCTTTCCAGGAAGCTGGCATCCATATCAATACGCTGCAGCATACCCGCAGAAAATTGTTGTCGGTGTGGTTGTTGTTTGGCCTCAGATGTTGCAGAATTTGCACTTTCTAAGCACACATACGAAGGCGCTGGTGAACCACATGATTCGATGTTGATCGAGCTACATCAAGTTGCCTAGATGCTTGACGAATTGACTTATGTGGGCTTCTGAGAAGCGTTTATCTGGTGTCCTCCACTATCTCTTCTGTAACTCTGTAACATGCACCGCCAGAATGTTTCAGAATAGTTCCTGTTGCCAGAAATTTCCTATACCATTCCTTAATTGTTTTCACGTCAGGTAGATCACATTCATACACACAACTATAATTTCTGTGCACAGTAATCGGCAATTTTGTTTCTGCAAACTACACTACTGCTTGTGCGTGCTGCTGTGGGGTCACCATTTTCACTTCATGCAACCAAGTTGCACTCTGGCGACAATACTTGGCACTTCTGACGCGGGAATATAAATTCTTTGAGATGCTGTACAATGTGGTGCATTTTTCATTGTTGTATCTACTGTGGTTTTTGTCTCTTGGGTCCTTGAAATCAGGGAGTTTTGAATGGGACACCCTGTATACCATGCATGCCAAAATGCTACTATCCAAAACCTGTGCTGAGGCAACTGTGGTGCAACAAAGGCCATAAATGACATGGGTTAATGATGGCTGTGAAGATGTGTGCAGATGAATACAGAAGCAACTGTTGAGCAACTGACCACCCAAATGAACCGGCACTGTCGTCTCAATGACTGTTCAGCAAATGTTGCTGTGTATGGGCCTCTGCAGCAGGCACCTGATTCTAGTACCTAATTTGGCTGCTGTTCATTGGTACAAAGGCAGAAATTTACATGCCAATACTACAACTGGACATACAGTGAGTCATGACAGGTGACCTTTTCAGACAAATCACGTTTTATACTCCATCAGATAGATGGTAATTGTCATGTATGATGTGAAACGTCTGAAAGCAAAACACCCTACAACAATCATTGGAAGGTTACAGACCAGAGGAGGAAGCATCATGACCTTGGGAACGTTTTCGTTGAATTCCATGGATGACATCATCTTATGGAAGGCATAATGCATCAACAATAGAATGCATCTGTTGTTGGGGATTATCTGTACCTACGTGCAGTTTAACAATGAAAACAATCAATTATTCAATTATATTTAAAAACAAAGATGATGTGACTTACCATACGAAAGTGCTGGCAGGTCGATAGAAACACCAACAGACATATACATACACACAAAATTCAAGCTTTCGCAACAAACTGTTGCCTCATCAGGAAAGAGGGAAGGAGAGGGAAAGACGAAAGGAAGTGGGTTTTAAGGGAGAGGGTAAGGAGTCATTCCAATCCCGGGAGCGGAAAGACTTACCTTAGGGGGAAAAAAGGACGGGTATACACTCGCGCGCACACACACACATATCCATCCACACATGTACAGACTCAAGCAGACACATATTGGTCTTTAAATATGTCTGCTTTGTTTTCAAATATATTTTTCCTGCATGGAATGTTTCCCTCTATTATATTGATATCAATTATTCAATTAGATAGACAAAAAATCTACTCACCAAGTGGTGGCAGAACACACACATAAGACTTGTGATAGGCAAGCTTTTGGAGCCAGAGGCTCCTTCTTCAGGCAGAAGGGTTGAAGGGGAAGGAAGAAGGGTGAAGGAAAAGAACTGGGGAGGTCTAGGAAAACTGGAGGTTTTAGGGAAATCACCCAGAACTGCGGCTCATGGGAAATTTACTGCAAGGGACGAGAAGGAAAGACTGATTGTTGGGGACTGCATTGGACGAGATTTGAAATCATTAGTGCTTAAAGGCGGAAGACGGTAATATGCATGACAGAGATTACTACTAAAACATCGTGCATGAGTTAATAAGAGTGAGAAGCTAACTGCATTGTATGTAACAGAGTTGGGAGGGGCAGTGAAAAATAGACAGGAAAGACCATGAGAAGCTAAGTGCTTTGTACGTGACAGAAGGTTTCTCAAAACTCTGCGGATGGGAACTAGCACTATAACATGTCCTTTATTCTCGCCACCCACCTGACCTTAATTTACGTTAATATTTCTATCTCAGCTTTTCTTCATTGTAACTATTCTTTGCTTCACTCAGTTTTAGTTTTCTACATCTTTCATTGTCTTTCCTGTCTATTTTTCACCGTCCCTTCAAACGTCTGTTACATACAATGCACATAGCTTCTCACTCATATTAACTTGTGCACAATGTTTTAGTAGCAATCTCTGTCTTGCATATTACCCTGTCTTCCACCTTTAAGCACTCAGGATTTCAAATCTCATCCAATGCGGTCCCCAACAATCAGTCTTTCCTTCTCAACCTGTGCGGTAAGTCTCTCCTGATCCTCAGTTCTGGGTGACTTCCCTAAAATCTCCACTTTTTCTAGACCTTCCCCTTCAACCCTTCTGCCTGAAGAAAGAGCCACTGACTCTGAAAGCTTGCCTGTCACAACAGTCTTTTATGTGTGTGTTATGTCGCCGCTTAGTGAGTAGAATTTTTACCTACATGCAGTTTGTCCTTCCTCGGCACATTGGCATCTACCAGCAGAACAGTGCAACATGTCACACAGCTCTCAATGTATGTGCGCTGTCAAGAATCCAGGATGAGTTTACCATACTTGGGCACCAAAGTCTCTGGAATTAAACCCTGTGGAGAATTATGGGATCATCTCGATCAGGCTGTTCGCACCATGGATGCTCAACCAATAAATCTAGTGCAACTGGCCAAGGCACTGGAGTCAGCATGGCTCCATATCCCTATTTGTTCCTTGCAGAACCTCATTCCACTCTTCCTACACGTCTCACAGCAGCCCACTATGCTGGTGATTGCTCAAGGTTTTTACCAGATGGTCATATTTATGTGAGTGGATAGTGTAACCTTTATCCTAAGTTTGATAAATGATATCCAGTTTCTTTCATTCTGTTGCTGTTGCGTTTGTGCACATTGACCACTATGTTCCATTAAGAATCACCCAATATTATCCCGAAGCTCTGCTTCTCAGTAAGGTGACACCTTTAACTTCAAGTTTGCACTCCATCTCTGTTTAGCAAACAGTTATCATGCTTTAGCAAGACCTACTTCATTAACTTCAATAATAATTTCATTAGTTATGATTCATAATTACATTTAATGCAGAATTTAAGCCTACTAAAGCATTATCAATGACCAACCACTACTTTAATAAATCTCAAAGTTCTTAACATTGTGCACACAATGCATGTTCTCTTGAATGGTGGAAATGCAACAGGCTGTGTATGGCCTTCCGGATTAATCTGAGAAATTAAATAAGTAAATAAATAATGTTTGGGCAGTTACTGCTATGAGTGATTGACAGCCTTCTTTCAAGGCTGCAGTTAATTCTTTACTTTTCTGTAGCTGCTTCTTTGTTTCTATTTCAAGTAGGTGTTTTTCAATTTTTATCATAATTGTAGTAAAAGATATCTTAATAATATGACCATGGTTTCACTGCAACCTATTTCCTGTTCCCATCATCATCACCTATTTAAGAACACCACTAAATTTTAGGTGTGCTACATTCTTTGGCAATATGTGTCCATGTTGCTCTTACATATTTTCTAATGCTGTCTACCCACTTCCCATTAAATTGTTACCTTATCCTTTCTCATGTCTTGGAATCCAGCAAAGACTACATACAGTCTTATTCTCTTGTTTACAGTCCTGCACACCTCTATTTCATTTTCATTGTCATCATACTCACGTCTTCTGTTGCAGTCTGTTTTGTGATGTTTTTTAGTAGTCAGTCAGTTGTAGCCTCCAGGTACAATGATCAAGAGTGCAGATGTATTTAAATTGTGACTGCTTCTCTGGTCCTACTCAGTTATAAGTTACTGTATAATGTATTCAAGTGTTTATGGCTGTGTATAGAGGTAAGTATGATTTGTAGTTTTCTAGTATTTTACTGTATCTCTTTTTCTTTCTTTTTAAACAGGTCATCTGATGATGATTTATTAATAAATGCAAATTAGTAACAATACTACTTGTGTGGCACGAGGCTGAAATATATAATGATAAAAACAGTAGTGAACTAATACTTTGTTAAAGTACACATCACGTTGGAAGGCGGCCCAGTTTTCAGCCGTTCTGCACATCCCCCTCCACTAGCCACTGGCAACCAATAATATTCATTCTCTTTCTGAGCAGCTAGCAGCGAGTTACAGCTAGAAAGTGAGAATTTCGCTCCGACATGCTGCACTGTTGCCGTGCTTCGCGACAACCCAATTATTCATTCAAGTGTCAGTTTTTTTTATTTTTTCTCTTGTAGCGGTATAGGTGACAATGTGTATCTGTAAATGTTGAAGTGCGATTTAAAGAAAAAAGAACCAAGTGACTGCAATGAATGTGAAGTGCTCCACAAGCAAGTGAGGGGGATTATTTACCACATTTATTAAAAACAGCTTTGAATTTGAAAGCAAGTCTCTGACTGTTGACATTTGAAAATACAAGAATGGACTCCAGAACCATTTGGTGTCAGCAAGAGAACTGTAAAGAGAATTGTAAATGAAAGTGTCAGACCTGTAGGAAAAGTAGAAAAAAGTTGCTTTCGAGTCACCTGGAAAGCATCGAAATCACAACGAACCTGTAACACAAATGGATGGTTTTAACAATCATGTTTTAATGTGCTCCATGTGAGTGATGAATGCCCGACATCACAGAAACGTGTTACAGGTATGCAGGAGAAAACTAGCTTCAATGGTAAGCGCTTCAACAATGTAAATAATTTTTAGAGACATTGGTTACTGATATGTTAGGAAGAGAGTTTTTAATTCAAATAATTGACATAGGTGCAGCATGAACTACATCCCGTATAAAAATTCATGCGACAAGAGAAGAAGGTAGTTAAACAGTGTATTACCTTGGTGAAACATGAGTCAATTAGTCATTCCATGAAGGTCTGCTGAAAAATGAGTGATGGTACTGGCGGTTTTAAAGTTCTTATAGGTATAGGTTCTTAGACAAATATTCTGCATGCTGACTCCTCGTCTGGTTTTGTTTCTGAGATAAACTTGTATTTACGTGTAAGAAAAACAGCAGTGACTACCATTCGGAAACAAATGCTGTCAGTTTTGTGACGTGATTTACAATTCTTGTCATACCTTGCTTCGAAGTCAACACTGCCAGTTAAAACTCAATTGTTACAGAGAAAACACCAAGTATAAACACCAGAAAAGTGGATATTTTTACCTAGCTTAAAAATAAAAATATTAAGTATAGTAAAATCAGACTCGTGCCGATCTCCTGCAGTTCGTTAATTAATACAAGTCATGTGACAGAACGTGACTTCCTGGCACGTGAATGGGGTTACACAGTTTTGCATTTCCCCCCGTGTCACTGACAGTTTAGCCCTATTGAATAAATGTGGGCAAAGGATAAGGGTATGTGGGAGGGGGGGAGAAAAGGGGGGAGAAAAGGAGGGAGGGAGAGAGAGAGAGAGAGAGAGAGAGAGAGAGAGAGAGAGAGAGAGAGAGAGAGAATTGCCTTTTGGTATGTGAAATGAAGGCTGATTCATAACACAGTCAATGCTGACTACATGGTGATTGAATAGCTTTCACACCCAAAATCTTGTGAATTGTTTTGTGTACTATAAGAGTGGGTATGTGAGAATGTCGCAAACTCAGCCCCTACTTTTACATTGCAGCAGAACTCTCATCTTGAATAGTATGTCATTTGGAGCAAATCTAACTACTGTGAATTACTGTTAGTACCTACTCAACTAGCACAGAGGTACATTAAAATTTCCTGAAACAGTATGGTTTGGTCCAACCATGTTTCTTGATGATGGATGACCTCATGCAGGGACACTCGTTAACAATTTGTTGAAAGATTTGTTGTGGTCTTCAGTCCTGAGACTGGCTTGATGTAGCTCTCCATGCTACTCTATCCTGTGCAAGCTGCTTCATCTCCCAGTACATACTGCAGCCTACATCCTTCTGAATCTGCTTAGTGTATTCATCTCTTGGTCTCCCTCTACGAATTTTACCCTCCATGCTGCCCTCCAATACTAAATTGGTGATCCCTTGATGTCTCAGAACATGTCCTACCAACCGATCCCTTCTTCTAGTCAAGTTGTGCCACAAACTCCTCTTTCCCCCCAATTCTATTCAATACCTCCTCATTAGTTATGTGATCTACCCATCTAATCTTCAGCATTCTTCTGTAGCACCACATTTCGAAAGCTTCTATTCTCTTCTTGTCCAAACTATTTATCGTCCATGTTTCACTTCCATACATGGCTACACTCCATACAAGTACTTTCAGAAATGACTTCCTGACACTTAAATCTATACTCGATGCTATGGGAGGGAAATCCTACCTACAACCCTGTGTTCCCCAACCATCTCCACCCCATTACCATGTGACTCTCTTTTCGTCGTTGATCCCACTGATCTATACACCAACATCCCCCTTACCTATTGCCTTGTCATATTTGAACACTACCTTTCCCAGCATCCTGCCACCTAAAACACACTACATTTTTCTTTATACACCTGACAAACTACATCCTTACCCGTAACTACTTCATCTATCTCAACCTCTTTATGGGCTATTTAGAGGAGACTGTCCTAGCCATTGAAGATTCTAACTCCCTTGTCCATTACAGGTTCATTCGTGAACTCTTCACAACCTGGGCCGAGTGACAAGATAATGCAGTCTCTTTCCACTTCAACTTCAACACTTTTCTTCCATCTGCCTCCACTGTCTGCCCATTATGCCACCTTTCTGGACATACCTCCACATCTCCCACTAAAAATCAATGGTCCCTCCGTTTTGATAGTAGCCATCTCATCCACATTAATATGTGTGTCTCATATGTGAAGGTCTTACTATGGTCTTCAGAGGCAAGTATTAACCCCCCACCCAAATCCTCTCTCAGAAACAAATCTCATGTGCAAAAGTGATACGTGCCCCTAATCCTATTACTGCATGAATCAGCTGCAAAGGAGCACACCCCATCCCTTAAACTCAATATCACCCGGTCTGGAACAACATAACCACATAATTCACTAGAGTTTCAACTATTGTACTTGTAAATGATGGACATGGTACCCACAAGCCTTCCCACTTCCCCCAAAGTGGTATTGTTGTGGCTACCCAGTCTATAAAGTATCATGATCCATCCTGAGTAGTACATCATTTTGAGCAAATCTGACTATTGTGAATTATTGTTAGTGCTTACTCAGCTAGCACAGAAAAGTCCATTAAAATTTCCTGAAACACTTGTTAACATTTTGTTGAAAGACTGTGGGAGAGAAATCCTACCTACAACAATGTGCTGTCCGTATATATCCTCCAGACCTTAACTTTTTCTGCAACTGGAGAAACTAATGCACCAACATTATTTTGTGGTACCAGGAAAGGCCTGTTGTCATCAATCACACACTGTCTGCAGCCTAGATGAAAATGAACTCCTAAGGGAATAGGATAACTTCCCTTATAAAAGAACACAAATCGCTTCCTTCATCGTCTTTCAACCATTACTACTTGGATCCCTTTTCATTGTTGTTGATCCCACCGACCTATACACCAACCTACTCCAGCATCTTTTCACATATGTCATAACTCCTCTAAGACCCAGCTGCAAGACATGTCCTGTGCAGCCTTCCAACACATCAGATTTCAGTCAGATCACAGGCATATCCTATCCTTATCATAAGCAAAATCACCTGTAGAAAGCATTCATATCATGCTACAGCTCTGGTCTAACTTCTATCACAATCTCTTATGTGAGTGTGACAAGAAATCAGCAGCCCACTTGAGTGAATGGCTACTGCCAAATTGTGACCAAGAGCAGAATTGGGCACCAAGTGGCAGAATATGCAGCTGAACACAACTTGCTTGGCTTCAGTGGCTGCTTCACTAACGTGATTACTCCTCAAAATATCATCATCTCCAAACTACTTAGTTGGAAATTGTCTTCACAATACATTCTTCAGTCCCACAATCCACCTGGCCTCAGTCTCCACCAGTCCCTTTCCAACATCCACCTCCAACTGTATTCATGCCCCTTTGTTCCTTCCCCACACTTCATCCACGTCACTCAGTCTTCGCTCAAACCCTTCTCTGTTGCACTTCTGACTGGAGCACTGGGTCTACGGTCATTTGCTATTGTAAGAAAATGAAACAACTGCAGCCGTCCTTATGATGTCATTTATTGTGTGGCTACGTTTCGTCACTGCAGTGCACCATCTTCTGGCCTTAGTTGATGCTGAAGGGGTTAACATCATCCACATACACTATGCATCAGTGGCCAACATAACCAGTGTACGCAGACTACCTGTAACTATGATGTTGTCTTTTCAATCATCAACTGTCAATTCATTGTTGACAGTTGATGGTTGAAGAGACGACATCACACTTGCAGGTACTCTGTGTACACCAGTTATGTTGGCGCATCATGCATACATATGGTGTTAACCCCTTCAGCATCAACTGAGGCCTGAAGACGGTGCATTGAAGCACTGAAACTGTTAGCCACTCAATAAATGGCAACATAAGGATGGCTCTAGGTGTTGAATTTTCTTACAATACTTCTCTGTTGTCCCCCACTTCTGTATTCTATGTCCCTCTCACAGGCCTCTCCTTACATCATTGTGCACTGTACACAACTTCCAATGCCTGTGCTAGCACATGCTCACCAGCACTATTCTGTACATTATCCATCTCTCCCTCCCATCTGTCAACCATTCTGCCCTCCAGTCCTCCCTTGCATTCTCCACTTCATTTCTTCCATCACTCGTTCCACCAGGTACAACCTCACACTCTAGGTGAATTGTAGTGCTGGTGCAATGAAGTTGGCTGCGACACTGTGTATTTGGTAGAGCCAGGTCTCTCTCTCTCTCTGTCTCTCTCTCTCTGTTTGTGTGTGCATGCATTTTCAGTACTAGTTAGCTCTGAAGGAGGACATCATCCAAAAACTTACTTTCAGTCTTGTTTATGTGCCTATCGAAAGGTCAGGCCTCGACTACACAATGATTTTTTATCTTTATTGCTTGTATGCTTTTATTCCAACTAGTATGTTCCACATTATTTTTATGGAGACATTTAAAGACATCACCTTCGACATGGCTCCAGATAATACAAGTTATTTTTGTTGTTATGTTGACAGCACTTTTGTCATCTGAACATGGGACATGAAAAACTGGGAGAATTCTTAAAACACCTGAATGGTATTCCTGACCACATCAAGTTTACTACGGAAGTAGAAGTAGGAGATGCATTGCTCTTTCTTGATGTACTCGCTTGCTGGAAAACCTATGAGCACCTCAGCCACAGTATCTACATGAAAACTACACACATGGATCAGTACCTGGACACTTGCAGCCACCATCATCTGGCACAGAAATGTAGCATTCTGACCACCCTCATGCAACATGCTAAAGTTGTCTCATAATGCCTAAAACCTGTCACTAGAACTAAGCGACCTCAGAAGATTCTTCTGGAAAAATGGATAGTCACTGCCAGGTATCCCAGAGCATTTCTGGTGAGACGCACAGTGAAAACGCCACCAAAGAAGTGACCAAGAAACTTGCGTTATTGCTTTTCTGTAGCACATTATTGGGAGTTGTTACCTTTCTATGGCACAGTGTTGGGAAAGATTAACCAACTCCTGAAGACACACATTATTCCATCAGTGTTAAGGTCCTCCCACCCAAAAAAATCCCTGTGAAGGATGAGTTAGGGTTCCGAACACCTGGAATGTGCAAGATACCGTCTCAGTGTGGCTGCTACTACATTGGGCAAACAGTGCACACTGTGGAGCAACGCTGGACGGAACATGAGAGGTGCTTTTACGCTATCCTGAAAAATCAGACTGGCAGAACACACTTTAGAAAATTGACAGCACATTATGTTTGATGAAAAATCTGTCATTATGATGACCCACGGATTTTGGGGTATCTTTATGAAAAAAGCTATAGAAATAAAAATATTTGGAAACACATCAGTGAGCTAGGCAGTTCACAGGTCAGTACACACTGCAACCTGCTCATAGCATGGTTGTAGTAGGCGTGACAGACGTGCGACGAGAACATTACCATGTTCGGCAGGCACAAGTGATGTCACAGCCAGCAGTGCGACTATTAATGGTGAGGCCATGGTGACATGGAAGTCATTTACTCTTTGACAGTGGACGGGAAGAGATTTATCGAAAGCTCGTGGAATTTTAACCACCTTATGCATCTGGAAATCTGAGAATATTTTATTAGTTTACATTGTTCATCAAGGGGCAGGAATCTGCTTTTGTTCCCTAAATGGATTTTTGCACTTGTGAACCACTACTCCTTTTACCAGTTACCAGCTCTTTACAGTGCATTCCTTACATAGGACCCTGATCCCATTCCTCATCTCAAATGGCTTATCTGTTGACTTACACCTTACACTTTGCTGTGGCAGGTGCAATGTGTTTTTAATTGCTTCTGTTCACCAGTAGACAAATAATTCCAGCTCCTGCAGTGTAAATAACAATGGCTATCATTCCAGACCACACTTCAACAGAGTCCTCTCTGAATAGAAATACAGTCACTGTCAGTAATTGTAATACTGTCTATTGGAAGACAGAATATAGCTCAAAAAGTCATGTCTGTCATGTAAACTTAAGACAGTAAACTTTGTTTGCAGTACTAGATCTTCCAGTGTTCTGTCACTGCCCTGTTGTAATACTAAGTAATGATTCTATATGATGATTATGTTGCAGGTTGTAACATTTAAGGCTACATCGCCACAGAGGACTGAGCGCAAGGACAAAGTTACAATAGCTGAGCAGAACTTCGGCTCAGTAGCAGGTGGTGGCTCCAACACTTGGTGTGAACAAATCACAATCCCACCATTACCACCATCTAATCTTAACAACTGTAATATCATTGACCTGGAATATGATTTAAGAGTAAGTTGTCTTGTTCCTTATGTAAAATTTATTGTGCATGACGTCTGAAAATAAAATATGAGACTATTTTACTAGGTTATTATGCAGTGTAAATTACACATGCAGTTTGCTTTTATAGACTGTCCCATTGTGAAATTTCACAGCCTTGTAACAGGCAGTCCATTCTACATAACACTTCTGGTGTTCTAGAATTGAAATTTTTCTCAACTGGCTTGTTGTTCAGAAATTGTCTTTTCAGGTTCTTTGTGAGTTTCAGCAGGAGAAGGAAATCACATGGAATATTTGATTAATATTGAGGACTAAGGAACACAAGAACATTCATAATCATTCATTAAACAAGAACAAAGTGTGACAGGATGAACTTTTTTGGCACAGGAAGCATTTGTGTATGATGCTTGATCTGTTACAAGTGACACTATATTGAGACCCGTCAAATACTCCTCAGTAAAAATGCTGGTTTATCGTTTCATCTTGAGTCACACCTTATTAATGGATATCAGTGTGTGGTTGCATACTTTTTTTTTTTTTTTTTTTTTTTTTTTTTTTTTTTTTTTTTTGCTCATTCTCACATGTTTCAACTGTGGCCAGATTGAAGTACATCACTAAGCTTTGGTGCTTTGTTACTGGATCGTATTTGTAAACCTCACTAGTAATTGTGTGTTATCTTCAATCAGACCAAAAATATTGAGACAGGCCCTCACATTACCTTTTTGCTCTTGAGAAAGATTTTTCAAAGTTCTCTCTGAGTGCATTTCCCTGAACAGGTATGGATTTATTAAAATCTTATGAGTGATGGCAAAGATGCACCCATGGTCTAGGCGTAGCTTCTTTGACTAACAATCAAAATGTCCTCGGTCCCAGTTTCAAACCACACCACTGCTTGAATTTTGAATAAAAGTTATCAGCGACAGTGGCTAAAGACTTCTGGCATAAGAAGTTGCCCCCATTCTGCCAGCAACCTGGTCAAAGAGGGTGGAAATGGACAGTGGGTCAGGCTACTCTCTTGCCCTTGGGGTAATAAACTGCCCCTAAAAGGTAGAAGAATCAGCAGTGATCAATGGCATGAGGATGCAGAGGGCTATGGAAACCACTGCATTAAAGACACATATTGTGTATCTGCAGGATGAAAAAAAGTGCCTTGATGATCTCTCCACTGGCAAAAGATTTCAGGCTAGCCCACCATTTGGATCTCCAGGAGGGGACTGCCAAGGGGAAGACGACCATGAGAAAAAGTTTGAATAACCAATGAAAATGTAACAGTCTACAAGTTGTTGCTAGGACTGTCAGAGGTTCAAATGTAGTAGGGAAATTAGAAAATCTGAAAAGGGAAATGCTAAGTTATATTTAGATTAAAGTTCAGTCTTGATCACGTTATGTCTGTTTTAATGAGTAACTGGTTTCGGTTTTTTCTATAAAACCATCATCAGACCCATTGGCTCCCTTGGGTTGGTAGGTGGAGCTCTCCTTGCTGCTGTGCAGTCAACTGCAGTTGACCGAAACCAGTTACTCATTAAAACAGACATAACGTGATCAAGACTGAACTTTAATCTAAATATAACAATTAATTGATCACTGTATTCCAAAAATGTTTACCAAAATTGTGGAAATGCTAAAGTCAATCAAGGTATACTTGGACTCAATGATGTGAAATGGAAAGAAGATAGGGATTTCTGGTCAGATGAGTATTGGCAATATCAACAGCAACAGAAAATGGTATAGTGGGGGTAGGATTCATTGTTAATAGGAAGGTAGGGCAAAGACAGAGTTGCTGTGAACAGTTCAGTGGTAGGATTGTTCTCATCATAATTGGTGGCATCACATTATATTCAGTGGCATTCTGGCTCAAGATGCTGGAGTTGGCGGTCATGTGTGCTTGAGGTGCGCTTGCTTGCATGTATGAATTGTGTGTGTCTCTCTTTTACGGATGAAGTCTGTGGCCGAAAGCTTTTTGTAAGTGTCTTTTAACTGTGCCTGTCTGCAACTTAATGTTTCTTCTTTACGGTAAGTAGCAATCTGTCTTTTCTTATATTGTTGTAATTCATAAATACTTTCATTAAATTCTTTGTTATGTAAGGATAAAAATGAAATTGTTTGTCAGGTGTTTGATATTATATTGAAGTGCAGGATAGTTTGAAATAAGAATGATCAATTTATCATTTTTTTATATGTTGAGCATTAAATTAACTTTGCAGATAATGTCTGATATCAACTGTGAAGCAACAGTCATTTGCAGGCCTACTGCATGAACACTGTTGGAGGTCTGTGTGCAGTGTCTGATTTTATTTACTTTTCCTTTCTTTCTTTTTTTTTTAAATTTATGGTTTTAAATCAGAGTTATACATATTATCAACAATCGTTATTTATGCTTTGTATATTGAAATATGTGATGTCAGTGGTTACTTTATGTATTCGTAATCCTTCTTCTTTAAAAAAATCTGTGCATTGTGTGTTTTGTCACTTTAAGTATATAACTTTTGTTCGTAAATGAGGTTTCAACTGTTGCTATTATGAAGGCCACCTCATGATCGTTAGTTGGATGGATATGACATGGGCTACCATTCCTGACAAAATATGCTGCACTTGACATAGCAGTCCATTAACTGTGAGGAATTGAATAGTCTTGACATCAGATAAAAGCTGCATGCTCCTTTTTTCAGTACTTGATACTTGCAGCTCTAGCTGAAAAATATGTCACATACACCTAACCTAAATTTGAAAATTGACAGTCTCTAAACTGTCTCATTCCATGCCATTTAAATATGCATTCATGCCATTTAAATATGCATTCAAATAATCCATGGAACGTGCAACTAGTCCTTTGTTTTCTCTTCAGCTATACATACATTCCTGGTTGTATACTTCCCTTTTACGAAGGAACCAATTTACTGGATTTTAGTTAAGATTACTTTTTCTTAATTTTACAGGTTGAATGCAAAGTGGCGGGATTCTATCATAGAAACTTGACAGTAAAGACACCTATCATACTTGGAAGCATCCCACTGGCATCCTACCAGTCACCTGTTCCATTGCAGAAACCAGATAGTGAGAACAATGGAGCAATCATTCCAGATGGCCCACCCACTGACCCGAGTGGTGACCACCATCCACAGTATGGACCTGCTGGTCACCAATCCCCAGGAGGGTTTGCACAACCACAGTGGGGCCCTGCACCTCCAGGTGAGTATTTGTTAGTGGTTTGATGTTATGTGGATCATAATTGTGATCTCTCTCATGATGAGGAATGTGTCATTTAACATTATGATACACTTTGCCAGTGAAGATTATGGCAATTTGCTTCACATGATTATTTCAAGCCTCTCCTTTTTTTAGGTTCATCTAGGAGGAATTTTTAAGTGAATATGATTCCAATTTGTGTTTGAAGTTAATTGTATCATTTCTAGATTCTTTTTATCTCCTAGCAAGTGGGGAAAGATTTTTATGGCTGAATACCTCACTCCTTCATGGCACACTAAAGCTGAGTGATGGACAGTGATCGATGTTACATGCTATGAACTTAATTGCTATGAATACATATTATTAATTAACAGAATGCCAGAACAAACACCATAATCAACTTTTTCTGTTGTTTGTTTGAGTGTGTGCGGCGAGAGTTCAAAGTGCATAGATTTGGAGAGCACACATTATGAAAATCTTAACTCTGTTACATGAAGAAATTCATGTTACCACCATATGGTGTTTTTAGTAAATAATGCTTTATTGAAGACTAGTTTTGATACAAGTTCCATTTTAAAGTCTACAAAAAAATACGTTATAATAAATATCTTGGCAGGATAAGTTGAACATTTGCCCTGCAACAGGCAAATCTTAGACCTTTTAATATGTGCCACACAACTGTGACAGGCCTTTGTCATTACATATGATTTGATGTGGAAAATATGTGACAGTGGTACAGATGATTCTGATGTAAACTTTCTTTACCGAAACAACTGTTACCTCAATACGTCATCTTCTGTGTTAATCGAGCCCTCTGATAAGGAGAGGTCCTCATGGGTGGGATCAAGTTTTTTAACCATCTGTATGATAATGTACATTAGAGTGCCTGGTATCTCACCCTGTAACCATTCACCATGGTAGGCCCTCACTTGTGAATAAAAAAAAAAAATCATATTTTTGAGTTGCGTGCTAGAGCCTTAAAATTGATAGGCGTTCATAAAGTGGTGCTATTATGTAGGAGTTATCGTGTTAACCTGCCATGCAGGAGATTGCGGGTTTGAACCATGTCAGATACTTCAATTTTTTTATTTATAAATAGTTATCAAAATTACTTTAATCATAATTTGTATTTAGTGAACTGGTTTAAATGTAATTTTTTAAAATTTGTATCCCTTTGTCACATCATCTTGATCACTTTTTGTGTTATTTTTGATTTAATTTTTTTCTGTCCACTCATCTTAGATTTTCATCCATATTATTGCTGCCATTATTTCAGTTCCTCATTTTGCACATTTATTTGTAATCCATTCTTTCGTTTAAAAGTTTATCTTGTGTTACTTTGTCCAAAATGCAACAGGAATTTGTGTTTTAGTGTTCATATGACAATTACCACCCAAAAAGATGCACGTGTTGTACGTAACGAAAAATACATATTTGATGATGCCAATGCACAGCCAATATAAATAAATTGTTTTGTCTTTTGTTTTTTAACCTACAAATTGGCATTTTTAAATCTATAAATATTGTGGTAGGTAAATAAAAATAATTAAAATTAAATGCATAAAGATTCCAAATGAAAACAGTATGACAAAAATGGTTCTGAGCACTATGGGACTTAACATCTATGGTCATCAGTCCGAAAACAGTATGATAAGGAGAAAAAATAAATGCAAATGAAAAAGGTAACACAGCGATTAAAATGACTTGCAAAGAATTAGAAATTTAATGTCACTGTGTGTCGACAAATTACTCGCAAACCAGGGCACACCAGGGTGAATGGCTGCAGGGTTGCCACCTTGGGCCCTAACCTGTATGGTTGCTTCACGTAATAATGTACATAGAAAAGTAAATGTTGACACTAGTGTGTGAAATGACATGATGTTTTATTGAAATCAAAGAAGTGCATAAAATGATCAACAGATTGCAGTTCATATGATACAAAAACAATAATTAAAATAACAATTTTTTAGCAAAAATGAATTTCTTGATAATAAGTGCTCAACATGTTGGCCATCATTCATCAACAATCCCTATAGTCGAGCGACAGTGTTGTGAACAACACTGTATAGCATATCAGTAGATATGGTGATAGATTGCATCAGATGTTGTCTTTTAGCATCTCTAATGAGGTCAGACAACTTCCAGCTTCAGGTAACCCCACAACTGATAGTCGCCTAGATTGAGGTCTGGGATGTGGGAGGCCAGGCATGATGGAAATTGTGGCTCATCACACAATCCTCACCAAACTGTGTGTGCCAGGTATCTTTCACACTTGTAGTAATATGGAGTGGAGTTCCATCCTCCATAAAAGCCGTACCTTCCAACAAGTGTTTATCAGCCAGGCTTTGGATGATGTGATTTTGTACCTGTGTGCTAACAGTCTGAAAAGTAGCACCCCACATTTCCTTGAACAAATGAATTCTATCATGATTGATGTGGTAAATTTACACCACACAATGACTTTCTCATCATTCAGTGGAGTGTTCTGCAACAGTTCTAAGATTTTCAGTAGCCCAAATTCTTTAGTTGTGGGTGTTGACGGATCCTGGGATTGTGGAATGGGCTTTGTCTGTCTACAACATGTTAGACAACCTTTTTTTGTAGTGCCCATTCATAATGACACTGGATTTTGTACAGATAGCATTGGAGAGTACTCCCTAATGTGTGGAATGGTGGTGCAATGTGCGACTTCATGAGTGCTACCTCACCGTTTGGAGATCAACCCGCTGAAGTCTGCATTTCATCCTCGACTGTCCGAGCAGCAGTAGCACTTGTGTCTGGTTGTCCAAGTCAACATTCCACACTTTCTGGTGCATCTGATTCCCTCCCTCATTACAGCACATTCTCTCACTACAGCTCATGTGATACACAATTCTCATGCAACGTGTTGCTTCCCAGATCCATATGTTGGCCAATTTTTGCTCTGTTTTGCGGTTCTGGAAGATGCCATGTCATTTCAGGCACGTGTGTTAAATTTTACCCCTCTGCCTACATTATTCTGTGAATTCATCCATTTTCAAATATTAATGGACTTTTGGGTCAGTGTGTATAAATAGAAATATATGTAGGTTGCTGGTTACTTTGCAGAAGTGAAGCTTTCTGCCCCTCAGATAGAAAACTATATGAGAATAGATCACTGCTTGCCAAATATAAGAGGCAGTGAGTCGTGATCAAGTGCATAGAAAAGGACTATAACATCTGAGCTGCAGCACAGACTTTAATGAAGATTAGTTAGAATTTGGCAGGACATGTGGACATAGTTGATGGACCAAGGAAGTTGTTTTCTAGATTGAAATAGTTAAGAGAAGTCCAAGATGGCGATGTAAGCATAGGGTTGGTTGATGACGTTAGAAAACATACAATGACAATATGGCTGTGTACAGCTCACGACTGTAATGCTAGGAAAAGTGTAGAGGAGGCCTTTATCCAGCATTAGCTGTCAAATGATTTGCTGCTGCAGATTGCAATTATGATCCATTCAGTAAGTCTTTTACGTGTCAGGAATGTTATCTTAGCTGTGAAAGTGGCTAAATTGAAACTGTTTGCTCTCCAGGTCCTGCAGTGTCTCCTGGAGGACAACCTCAGAATCCACAGTGGGGCCCTGGCCCAAATGTCAGCCCATCTGCACCACTCCCTACTGGGGGTGCTGGTGCTTGGGTTCCTCCAACTGGGCCCCCTCAACCAGGACCACCTGCTGCCCCTGGTGGAGCTCTGTACCCTACACTGCGTGAGTAGCTTCCAGTATTATATCCACAGTGTTCTGGCATCTGCAAGAATATAGAAAAGTTGCAAATCAAATAACAGTATGCATTGGGATAGATTGCTACTCACCACAGGGAGGAGGTATTGGGAGGTATTGAACACCAGAAAATCACGTGTAATAGTAGAGTGTTAGATTTTTAGTTATCAGACAAAGTCTTTCATCAGACTGCATGCACCCCTCCCCCCTCCCCCCGCCACACACACACACACACACACACACACACACACACACACACACCTCTATGTGGTGAGTAGCACTCTCATAATTAACACTGCTATTTCATCTGGGGTCTTCCATTATTTGTTTCAAATGAAAGTTAAAACAATGGTGTGCATCCTTAACTGCTGCCTATTTATTAAAATAAAATGTTGACATTCATGTTTGATTTTTACTGTCAATAAATATGGACACATACACTTCTTTAAAAAGTTCTTTTTAACTGGAAAAATAAAAAGCTGTTTGGCTTGTTGTGACATGACCACTACAAAATATAAATTTTTTGGTTATATAAATGTTAGTGAACTCTGTGATGCTGCCCATGGGTCTCACTTCTTTAATGAAACAATCCCTGAAGGATGGAACTGAGGGTGGGATACTGCTCTTGTGTTATAAACATATGACATTCTTTAATAAAGCATCAAGGTGGTAAGAGTCTATCTGTTTGTGATGCAGTGAAAAGAGGATGACATTTGATGTGATTGTGGACAAGCTTTATAGACAGATTTCTGCAATAGACATACCAAATTTTCAGTTGATGTACTTGAATTCTCAGGCACATCAGGTGGTGGGACAGGATGCCCTGAAATCGAAGATCTGAAATAAAATAAAATCAGTAAATTTCAGTCTGAGGAGTTAATTAAGTAATACAACATAAAATTATGCTCATGTCCCTCAAAACTGTTATCTTTTCCAATGGCTTATCTGTTTTTTTTTTTAAGTTGATGATCTAAACTTCAGCATATGTGACTTCATTTGTCACGACATGAACTGTTGAATTATTCTCTTTATTGTGTAAAATAAATTTGTTTAAGCAAAGGACAAAGGGTTTATACATTTAATTGTAATGTAAATTTGGTGGAGAGTCAAAAATAGACAAATCTCTATGGAAATAATGTTCAGCATTTCTCCTTGCGTCTGTTGCCTTAATTGTCTTTAGTATCCAGATGAATGATTATTTATTGGTCTCTTATCTTCTGCTGCACAATTTTTAATTTTTATTTACATGATAGATTGTCATCCACTGAAAGATTTGTAACTGCATGTTGATACAATAAATTTACAAGTCAAACATGTATTAAAGAAAACTGAGAAGTCTGCTTTAGGTTTTCAGTATACATATTCTTCTAGGAACAGTCAATAGAAGTGATAACTGATCTAATGCAGTGCATTTCATATGATAACCCAGCCAACAAATAGGTAGAATAGCAACTGCTTATTTTCTGAATCAGTAGAGAATCTACAATATGTAAGAGTTTGGTAGGAATACAACAGGCAAGATGGAACAGTGGTAACAGTGCTGGGTTGTTCCGAAGAAATGGGCCCAAATTGTCATCTGGTATTCTTATTTTTATTTACTGCAGTTTTCCTAATCACTCCAGAGGAATGCCACCATAAATCATTCAGGGAGATCATAGTCAATTTCCTATCATATCTTTGTCCAGCGATGATATAATGCATGTCACATTGGCCTAATTTTGAATTTTTTATTTTATCCAGCTCCAGAGTAATTTTTTTCTTACACTTCTCCTAGTCTTCAGTTTGGAGCAATTTTTCTCTAACACTTACTTGCCTAACCTGTATTATCCTTGTCTTTCCTTTGATAAAGAAACTATCTGTATTTTTGAAAGCTGGCGATTTCATAGTTTATTTTTTTAATATCTTTGCCCTAGGTGCTGTGAGTCATAATTATACATTTGTCTTCTTTACCCATTGTCCACAATATGGTTTTGCTTGAAAATTAAACTGTTGTCTTTTCATTACTTTCTTCAACGCGTCTTTTAATTTCTTTAGCAACTATATTAATATTCTAACTTTTTTTTGTTTCATGTACTTTTAAGGGACACGATTTCAGTGAACTCTCATATTTCTGTTCAGATATACCCATTTATTATGGTTGCCATAAGTTAATGACCGTGATGTATATCAGTGTGAATTGTGCAACCCATCTTCATAAAATTTCTCATTAGTTTTGTAGTTGCTACTGAGGCAACTGCTTGTTGGTGAGCAGTAGCAACCACAAAACTGATGACTAAGCTGTAAATTGTTTATCTATTTCTCAGCAAAGACATAATTCAAAGAACCTTAGTGCAAATCATTGTGTCTTGAATGCAGTTAACTGCCTGAACTCCAGTTTTACTCTTCTTAGCATCAAAAGCTTCCACTGCAAACTGCTTAGCTAGAATCACAACTTCATAGAAACTGAGAGTGTCTGATTTTTCAGTACTTCGTTCATTTGTTTCTGTAATATGTCATCTGAGAATGCACAGTAATTTTACTATCAAAAAGTTTAGTACGTAACAAAACAAATAAAATCACAAATCAACTTACATCTTTTACTACATTTTTTACATAGTCACCAACTTTCTCAATACATTTTTGCCATTGTGGTCACAGTTTCAACATGCCCTGTTTGTAGAAGTCCATGTGATTGGAGTATAGCCATCTTCAGACTGCTTATCTCACTTCTGCATCTATCACAAAGCATTGGAGGGCCAGAAATTTCTTCATGGGACCAAACAGATGAAAGTCCGACGATGCAAGGTCCGGACTGTGTGGTGAATGCACACCGTTAGCAGTAATATTCTGGCATTCGTCACGAAAGGCACAACACAACCAAAGTTTTAATATAGGCTGCAGCATTCACAATGGTTCCACATTCAGCAAGTCCACCAGTAACACACCATGCAGATCTCACAATACTATCCCAAGCACTTTCCTAGCAAGTTGAGTAATTCAGAATTTTTTTCGTAATGTGGAACCAGCATGATCCCATTCCACACAGACCTGCTTGGTTTTGGGCACACAACTCGTCACTAGTAACGATTCCTTTCAGAAACATGATGTAACACATTAAGTGAACCAGGCTTGTCATTCACTGGCCCTTGTGGTTGTCAGTCAGGCTCTTAGGCAACTAGCGAACACTTACTTTACGAAATTTCAGTGTGTCATGAACAATATCGTACACCGCACCATAGGAAATGTTGAATTACTAAGATAAGAGTCACAATTGCCCACGCCAGTTATTGAAAATTGCTGTCTCAGTGGCTCTGACATTCTGTGGGGTTGCAGCTGTTACCGGCTGCCCAGAATGTGGCGAATCAGTAAATTTCACACAGTCCTCTTGGAAGAATGCACACTATTTGGAGACATTGTTACAGTCCATACAGTCGGTACTCCACATGCCACACATGTCCTTGTGAATTTCACTCAGTTTATGCCCTTCGGCCCACAAATACTGAACTACACATCGCTGTTCTTCACAAGTTGATGACAGTAACATGCATACCATTTTTGTTTCGTAGTTCAGGGTTCTTTTGATAGAACTGCACACAAAAACAAAATACCCTCTGTAGCGCAAACTTCAAACTACATTGTCATCAAATTTCAGCATTCCAACTGCAATACCAGGGAAGAAAAAAAATGTAGTGCATTGCTTTCTGATCTTCCCTCATACTTCCTGAAAATCACCGGAGTAGCAACTGAAATCTGTTTTCTACAATGTTCATTAAGTCATGCATATGAAGATTGAAAAAGCTCCATGTTATAAATAACATTTGTAAATGGTGAATTGCTGTCTTTTCAAAAGTACACTACAAGAACCACGACTGTAGTAAAGTTGTGAGTTATGTAGTTAACTACAGCAACCAGCACAAGTATGGTTTTCAAAAGTTTATTGGTTCAAACTGTTATTGGTTTCAGGTTTACTGCAAATCCATCCACAGATGGATCGTACAGATTTTTTTGCTTTCCTTCTGGGGCCTCATTTTGTAGTCATTATTAGTTTTGTGTGGTAGTGTAGATTCCTGTGTGACATATTCTTCATATATTTGTGTTATACGTTTTAAAGTTGACAGATTGTGGCATGTGTGCTATGTGTAGCAGGAATAATAATTTGTAGTTAGGCAGTTTTGGACTATTCCTCACTTCCTTAAGAATTTTTTAAAAATGTTTATTGGTATGCTAGCAGCTTCCCATGTTTACCACAAAGCTAACAAGTTTTTATTTTCAATACAGCACAACCCATGTTTGCTGAGGGGACTTTTGGTGGTGCAAAAAATATTCGAGATCCATCTGACAACCAGTACACGCAAGGATCTCAGGAGTTCACTCCACGTTATCCAGTGTACAACTTTCAGCCACCTCAGCAATGATTTTAAAGAGGAAGAACATTTTTTTTTTTTTTTACAATAATTTGTATTGCTCTGAATGTGATACACTAACATAGCTAACATCTTTTGTCTAACATGCAATACCATACTCTCGTAAATGGCACAAATGTTTTCATTTTTTATCATCTGGTTGTTGGGACAAGCTTTTTATAATCTGACATAACTTCATAAACATCAGTGAAAACTCTTAAACCAGGAATCTCAGATTTTTATTTGCTTTGAATACTAACTTAACAGATTTACTGCTTTTTATTTCTTTTACATGTGTACAGAATGAATTTTTAATTATTAACAGCTTTGTAGAAGCTAAAAGTGTGCATACTGTTTTTTTTATACAAGCATAGTCAAGACTGCTCACATATTTGTATACAAATTACTTTTAAGACTTTCTTTCAAGCTAGGAAATTGTTTTATAAATGTTGCAAAGACCAAATATGAAAGAATATGATGATACACGAATGTGAAACTGTTAAAGTAAGGTACCATATAACTTCATCAATATTTCATCAAACAAAGTAAATAAATACTTATTAAACTGAGGAACTTTACCCTTAAGCCTTACCCTCAGGTTATCATGTAACCCTATTTGTTTTTTGCTGCTGTTCTGTCATTTCCTTTTCTGGTATACTATGTAAAATATTCCATTTCACACTTAGGCAGCATCAAAAAAAATTTTCATTTACTTATGTAGATCTGCTGTTACAACTGTTTGTCTGTTCTAGTACACATATTAGATGTCAAATTGATGCATCATACTCACAGGCAAAATTTAATTGAAATTAATCTGCTTCTCTCGGATCCATGTTGCATCTTATCCCTCTTGACACCAATGAATAGTTTCGTGATGTGTGTGTGTATGTTGTTTGCAAGTTATAGTTTCTTACAGAGAAATAGTCATCATGTTAGAAGTGGTTAGTTTATCTTATGTTATTGCTACTTAATTTTATCTTTTAAATATGTAGTGAGAGAAATTTGAAGAAGCGTGTGCCCATGAATACAACACTTACAGCAACTACAATATTTTTTCATGTGTGGCTTACAGAGTACTAATTGAACCTGATATTTCACAAGCTTTTGTTAATATTATTAGTTATTTATTATTTGGGAGAAGAACCTTGTAACTTTAGCCACAAATTAAAATTATTGTATGCTAATGCTCCTTCCTGTAACGAATACTTCAACCTCCCTTAATATTCCTTTTCCATTTTTTAAAATGTGGAGATCAGCCTTCCTCAATTATTTTTGTCAAGCCAGCATCACAATAAATCCCTCTCTGCTTCTTTCTCCTCTTTCATGGCCTTCCATTTTCATTTTATCTTTTTCATAGTTTCATACATTCTGCTCACAGTTTCATACATTCTGCTCATCAACTGTTTGAGCCAATAAAAAACTTTAATATTGTCAGTGATACCATGTTTCAAACACATTTTTTATGCTCACTAACCATGCTAGTTTTTCCATGAAAGTAGGACAAACAAGAGAGGAGTAAGTTTTTTCTGGCAGCTATACCGTTACGCCAATATTCTGAGTCTGATAATCACTACTTTACTGTGAAAGCTCTCTACAGTGTAGTTTTTTCTGCTTTCTTGCATACTACTAGCTATCTGTTGGCAGATATTTTTAACTGAGCAGATGAATGTTTGAGGAGGGCCTCTATACAGCCTTCCTTCCAGTCTGTGTTAAGTGAACCTCATGAATCTTCCAGTTATTTGACCATGATGCTGATAAAGATGAAATAGTCCTTGAACATACATATCCTTATGTATAATACTTTGTATACATGTGTGCACCTAAACTTTTGTTTCCATATACTAAATAACAGATCTGACCCTTATTATGATTTCATACTCATTCATTTCAGTGAGTGCGAATATGTTTATAAGCACAAACTTTGTATAGGGCATTCCACAAACATCAATGGAAAGTAAGTTGCAGAATCCCCACTATGCAGCAAAACCAAAGCAAATAAGTTCTCAGTGTGAACAAAATTCTAGACATGCACAGTTTATTGTTTTGTAATGTGTTTATTGCTTGTTATGTAGAAATGTAGTAAGGGTTTTGCTAAGCAGATGTACCTAAATTATCAAACATATTTTGAGAAAATTTTACAAGATATGACAGCTTATAACATGTCCATAATTTGGCATGTTTTATTATGAAAATAACTGAATGTTCCTACATTTATCAAGAAAATTAACAAATATCTTGCAGGATTCATTAGATCTGAAATGGCTTGCATAATTTAATTTTTGTTATATGTAGAGCATTTAAAATATTATAAATGACTGAAAATGAAATAGCTGACTGATGAAAATACTCTGATTTCTCACTGTGATCTTATATTAGTTGCTTCTTTTATTCAGAAATAATTTGTGATGAATGAATCTGAAACTGGAAGAAAAAATAGTTATTTTTGGCTGAAAGCTCATAGTCTATATTCTTATGTTATAGATTTTGCTCATTATTTGTCCATTTGTTTTTTAATAAATTCAGTGTATTTCACCATACTGGTAAAAAATGTTAATAATTATTCGAATTTTAACTTCATGGTCCATTATTGTTATACCTTTTAATAGTCATAAATACAAAAGCTCGTGTTTTAACTCTGCTCAGAGAATTATGTTTTTAGTGACAAAATGATATATAACATATATTATGAGATGGAATTTCTGACCAGTAAGATGCACTAAAATTTTTAGTACTGCATATAGATACACACAAAAATACAAAAAATTATCCCATCTTTTGGAACTATTGGTTCCTTACTCAGGTAGGGAAGAGGTACGGAGGGACAGGAGTTGAATGTTAGAAAGGAATGATAGGTTCTCAGACCTCAGGATGAGTGTGACCTGCCAGTTGTGAGGACAAGGGAGACAAAGATGTGTCTACAGGCTGTACTAAAATTTTTCATCTCCTGAAAATAGGAACTGGCCAGCAATTCTGCCTCATATTTTTATAGCTTTCACAAGTGAACTCTCCTTTTGATACATGTAATGTATGTTGGTAATCATAATATATTTTATGACCTGTTATGATGGATCCACGATCCACTTGTCTCATGTGTAGCAAGCAAGCTGTACTGGCACTAACGAATTTTTCTGCTTCATACATATCTGTTTCTATAACTTAGCAATAATTTTGTGCATTAATAAGATTTATGGGTTTAAGATTTACTCAGCCTTTAAATGCATACTAACAAAGCATTTACCATGTTTTTCAACAGTTAACCGAGACTTGAGCACAGATATTTTTTTAGATTTTTGTGACTGATCTGTATAACTTGACATTTTTAGAGTTTGTCTATCTTGTCACTGGTGACATGTTATCTGCTTTAGCTTGGTACTAGCTAGTAGCTTGTGTTACTTTAGAATGGTTGAATTTTTGTGTGGAGTGTTGTTCCCACACATAATTGTTTTATATTGCTTTTCACCTTTTGTTTGCATCACTTATATTTTGAAATGTAATATGACTGTTCAGCTGGTCAGAAATATATGTATACTTCTGTTATTTGTCATTATCTAATTTTTATTGATGCAGGACTCTGCTCTGGAATTACCAAAGCAGGATACATAACAACATGGGTTATAAATGGGCAAGGACACAACTTTGGTGCTATTAGTTCCTGTTTTGTATGTTAGCTGTGTAGTGTGAAGAACCTGTGGTAATAAGCACAAATTTTGCAAGAATATGGAAATTAAGGCTGTAGTTATTCTTGATCCAAGGATACACTTTTATGCCACAGCAAATCCATGCACACTATTCACACTTTTGAAGTCTGTGAGTTTGGATACTAAGCTTTTATGAGAATAACAAGACTCTGGTGAACATTTTGCAGCTATATGTTAAATGTGACCTTAAAGAAATAAAATGCAAATTTCCAAAGCATCTTATGAGTATAGCCTTCTTAAATTAATGTTTTTTCCATTTCTTTGACACAACAGTGCAAACCTTAGTCAGGGTACGTATATCATTCAAAAACAAAAAAAAGTGTTTTACTTGAAGTAATTTAAAACTGTGTTGCCTCACTGAATTTAATTGCTGTTGCAAAGAAGTGTAATATTAATTTGAATTACTTTGTGCTTTGCTGATGAGAGAAGGTTGATAGCAATACAATATAGGTATATATAATAAAGCTAAGTATAAGGCGCTAGTGGCTCGAAGGTTGGATCAGTGAAAGGACTTTGAGAGGAGAGAATAGCTGTATAAAGATGCCAAGGAGGATAAATAAATCATTTAAAATTCTTGATAAAATTATACTCAGTATGCTTCCAGAATGAAATTTTCACTCAGTACCAGGGTGTGTGCTGATATGAAACTTCCTGGCAGATTAAAACTGTGCTGGACGGAGACTCGAACTCGGGACCTTTGCCATTCGCTGGCAGGTGCTCTAGCACTGAGCTACCCAAGCACAACTCACGACCTGTCCTCACAGATTACTGGCGAAATTAAGGTTATGAGGACATGGTGTGAGTTATGCTTGGGTAGTTCAGTGCTAGAGCACGTGCCCACAAACATTAAAGGTCTTGCGTTTGAGTCTCAATCTGGCACACAGTCGTAATCTGCCAGCAAGTTTTATACAGAATATAGTTAAAAAAAGCAGCAGAGAAATACAGGTAGTATGTAAATTCCAGAGTTGCTCTGTCAATCTGATTACATATTAACATATGCGATCAGAATCAGGAAATGTAATAATTCATCTTACACAAATAATTTGCAGGCTTCTGTGTATTTCACAATAAGGATAATTTATGCAGTTATTTGTGGCACCTTCCCATGTTCCACTTGGAACCAGAGCATGAAAAAAATGATGAACTTTTTTATATATTACTCTTGTAATTTGGGGATATTAATGCTGAAGGCTGTAGTGGCAGACAAAAACTCACATGAGATATCCTCGTCAAAATTGTAGTGTGTTGTAGCAAGTGTAAATTTACTTCTGGAGGAAGCCACGTGGATACTACAACACAAACAAAATATTAGATCACTTTGTTATTATTTGACCAATATAAAACACTTATCTCGGAAACAATCCATATCCACAGGAATGTCATATACCTGTTTCTGTCAATGGATTGTATAACTGTTTTCACTTGATACAGTGCAGAATGACAGTCTCATTTAAAGGTACACTTGACTATAAATTTTGATATTCGGTCTGACTAATAGTCCGTTAGGTCACAACTGGATCGGATAAGTGAAGACGATGCTGATGTAGTAAGCGATGATTACCGAGTGGATGAGTAGACTGCTTTGTGATCTTGTATGCTAATGTCTCTTTCATTGCTGCATCGGGCAGTGATTGTCCTTACTTACGGTTCCATCATGAGCTACCAACTTTGACATGGAACCTCATTCTTCAGATGACACCACATTCCTCCTCCCCAAACCTCTGCACTGTTATTGTGTAAGATGTATCATGTGACAACAACGGGGCAGGCCTGAATTTGGATATAGGTGAGGAGACAGAAAGTGAAACGATGGCCAATGGCAGCTCCCTGTCCACACCCCAGTATGCACCTTGTGAATGACAGGGAACACCGGCTGAAAAACTGGCCACAGGATGCACACCTGCTTCCAGTGATATGGACGCTGTGACCAGGTTGACTGCAAGCGGAATTCTAGGGACATTGTGACGGTCGTCTGGGGGTGCACCTCCATGAACATCAGTTGAGGTTGCAGGACCGGCAGCAGCGGTGGTGGTGCAATGTCAGTCTGCATCAGCACCACTCTGGATGGCGCCAATCGTGACAGGCAGAGAGGTGAAAATGACTACTGTTGCAGATTCCAGTGGTGACTGTGGGCAAAAATTCTGTTACAGAATCTCTGACATAAGAGCATCACAACTAGTTCTAGTGATGCCAATGCAGCTCTGAGGAACAGTGAATGACATAAAATGAACGATCCAAAACTTGTGTGATGCTACCATGTTCACAGTGCTATTTCTTGCCAAAAATTGTAAAGAAAACTTCATCCTGTGGCTGAAACTTACTTTGACTCAGCAGGACAATCTGCTTCTGTGTGGGCTGCAGAAGCTGCAACATTGTATGGTGACAATGACCGTGTAATAATTCTGCTGCCAACTTCTTGTTTCATCATAAGGAGTGGTAGAAGAAAAGGCTTGCTCCCATGTGTCGATCGAATGTTCGAACAAACTGTTCAGCTTCACTATTAGACTGAGGGTGAAAAGGAGCAGTAGTTACATAGTGTATGTCATAGTTGAGCACAAAACTGATGAAAATCAGTGGGCATGAATTGTGGTCCCATTGTCAGATACAAGGACCTCAGGAATACTTTAGAGACAAAAAATAGAAGACAAAGTGGATACAGTACCTGCATTAGTGCTGGTGGATGTCATGGGGACTACAAAAGGAAATAGACCGTATGTGTCTACTGGCATCCATCATGTGTTCGAGAATGGACCTGTGAAACCAATGTGGTATGTTGCCACATTCCTGATGGACAAACCCACTGCAAAAACGTTGTAACAGAGCAGATTGATGTTCCGCGCACACATTGCAACCAGTTATCATTTGGTGAATTTGGGCATGCGTGCCCTGCCAAGTACAAAACACAGAGTTGGTTTGTGCGAACTCTGCCCCAGTGACCTTAGCGTAACAATGACGAAACCTAGTGCCGGAGAGACTGTGTATCGGCATTCTCTGTCTGTAGCAGCAGTGTACCCGACTAAATGCATAGTGTGCGACCATGTGAAAAGTAGTGATGTGCCACTGGATGAGGAATTTTTAACTACATGGCCACCTATAGTGTACATGTTGTAAAACTACATGAAGAGCAAGGTCAGAAACAGTTGCTCCATCAATATGCTGAAAGTCAAGAGGAAATTTCTGAGGAATTTCAAAATCCAGAGTATTGACTTGAAAACATGATTCATCAGATGAATCAAAAGCTGTCGGTACCGGCTGTTAACAGAGACAAGAAGTCAGTATTCAAATTTTGTGCAGTGGGCCTGTGAAACATCTTGTATCTATAATTAGACAATAACAGAACCCAACATTGCTATCCTTCTGTGATGGGACAGGCTTGGCAGGATAGAACCAAGCTGTTGAAGGCTAATGATCTCTAATCAAATAGAACTTCTGACCATATCGATCTTGATGGAACAAGGTAACACAATAGATATGACAAGTCTCTTTTTCAAGCTGACTAATTGCACTGCTTTATTGAGAGTTTTTGAGGCAAAATCAGTGGGTTTATCATAGGAACGATTTCTATGGGAGAGCCCAGCTCCACTCCCATAAACGAATGCATCTACAGTTAACACGACAGGCGTAACTGCACCAAAATGATTCGGTCATTTTGACTTCACAGTGTGTCCTTTAACTGCTGAAATGTGTTCTGACATTCTTGAGACCAGCACAAAGTGAACATCTTTCCCATGCACCCAGTTTGCAGATAATATAATATGTTGGCTTCCAAAGGACGGACTATAACTCTTTGATGTTGTTGGATGCTGGCAAATTTTTAATTGTAGAGTGCAAAAAACCAGGATGAATACCTTGTACCGGAGGAGCACTTTTCCTTGTTACACTTTGTCAGCTGCAGAAATCTCTAATTTGACAAATGTTCTGCAAGCATACAATCCACAGCAACAATAATATCATCCAGGTACTTTGTACACAAAGGGACCGGGGCTGTTAATTGTTCCAGGAAACATTGAAAATAGCAGAAGCTGAAACACTTCCAAAAGGTAGTCTTTGAAACTTGAGCAGTCCCAGGTGAGTGTTGATCACAAAACATTGCTTGACTGCTCATCCAGTTGTAACTGTGATTATGCCTCACGTAAACCAGTCTTGGAAAAGAATCTGCCCTGTCCCAATCTGTCTGTTAATTCCTCCAATCGTGGAAGAGGAAATAAACCCCTGACATTTTGTGGACAGTATCTTTGAAATCGGCACACAGTCATAAACCTCCTAATGACTTTTTTTGGTATAACTAGTAACTAGGGCGATGTCCACTGATTTGCCGAAATGGGTTGTACCACCTCATTGTCTTTCCATCGTTGCAGTTCCTCAGCAACCTGCTCACTTCCAGTATGGGGGATAGGCTGAGCATGGTAAAATCGTGGTTACACACTGTTTTTAACAGTAGTGTGAGCTTAAATACTGTTTGGTAACACATTGTCTTGTATGCAGAGGTTAAACAAATCATTTAAGTCTAAACCAAAAATGTTTGCACTACTTATAGCACAAGAAATGAAATACTCTTTGTAATTTCATGGAAAGTTGCTGCCAAATGTACATGCCAAATACTGATATTTTGTGTCTGTTATGTGGAGACAAACCAGAAGTAGGCTTCAATAGCTGTGGGTTACCCTCCATTTCATAAGTGCCTTTGTTGATTAGAGAAACACACACACACACACACACACACACACACACACACACACACACACACAAAAAAAAAAAAAAACCACCCACACACCAATCTCTAACTGAAATTTAATTCTCTGTTGAGCCACTCTTAACTGGACAAAAAGTTTTTTCCCCTGTCTGTGGACAACAGCACAAGGTATCCACAAAGCAGAAAAGTGAGCTTTCGTTGCTTCTGGCATTACTGTGTGTGTGGACACAGCAGTCACTACCTGAAAGCTATGCATGAGACAGGTATCTACCCTTGCTGCCTTGTAAACAGACTTGTCTGAGTTTGACCTTGTTTACCACTCTTAAAACGTTTTGCACCATGACAAGGACAAGCTTTTCTATTATTATTTGAAAAACACAGAGGACGAGACTTCCCCACTTCAAACTGAAGTACACCTCTAGCAGCTCATGTCTGAAAAGTTTTTCCTTTACTTTCACTGTTAATCTTAGCCCTGTCTTGATTCACTTTAACATTAGCATGATCTGGAGACTGAGTATCTTCTGCACTATGAACAAGAGAAATAGAGAGCGAGCATCAAAATCATTTTCAATTGTGCCCACAATACTTTGAGACTCTACAATTGACAAAACTGTTTGCAGATCCAGATCTGGCAATTTTAGGATGATAGCACAAATGCATGTTCCCGACACGTTCGAGTCGGGCTCGGTATTCTGACGAGTCATCTTATTTCCTGTTAAAGTGGAGAAACTTGGGAGCAGCAACCAGTCATTGGGCTGCTTGTTGCAACAATAAAGTTGTCATCTGTTGTACACTTAGCAGCAATTGTTCAATCTGCTGCACCTGAAACTGAACAACTTTATCTAAAGACATTTCTCATGGGTATTCAGACATGGTTTAACATTTTATACTACAGAGATGACAAATAATATTTAGGCTGCTGAGATTAGCAGAACACTAAAGAGAGCAAGGTGGAAGGCACTGCTCTGAAGAATTGTGCACACAACATTGTCGCCGATTTAGTGACAGCCAAAGAACATTTGAGACATCCTTGTCGACATTGTAGTGTTGTAGCATTCCAAGATTTGCTCCTGGAGGAGGTCGAGTTGATACTACAACACGCAAAATATTAGATCACTTTATTATTGTTTGAAGAATACAAAATACTTAACTTAGAAACAATCGGTATCCACGGGAATGACATATTTATTACTGTCAGTGAATTCTAAAACTGTTCTATTGTCCCTTGATACAATACAGAATGATAGTCGTATCTCAAGGTACAATTGACTGCAAAATATGATATCCAGTCTGACTAATAGTCTGTTAGGCCACAGCTGGGTACAATGAGCTAAGACAATGCTTTTGTCATAGGCGATGATTGCCAAGTGAGACTGCGTGGCGCTGTGCTCTTACGTAAGTAATCTTCCACCAGTGGTGGCATATGGAACTTCTTGAGGGTGTGTCTATGCTGACATCTCTCATTCATTGCTGCATCAGGCAACGATTGTCCTTATTTGAAAATTTTGTTAGAGTTCCTCTGAATTCCTATACAGTCACTCAATGAATATACTTTGAGTATTGAGCCTTGAAATAAACACAATTTCATGTTCATTCTTTACCCATCATGTGTCCATCACATTAAACCAACCACTACTGGATTTTTCTTTGTTTTACTGTAATGCACTTATGATGAAACATATCCAGATATCTATTAGTGGACATTAATATGGGGTGTGTCAAGCTTTCATCTTTATGATGGCTTGAACACTTTCAGTGAGGTATCTAAATGTCTGTTGAGGAATGGCAGCCCATTCTTTTTCAAGGGCCAAAACTGGAGCAGGTATGTCTGTTAAGGAACGGCAGCCCATTCTTCTTCAAGAGCCAAAACTGGAGCAGGTAGTGAAGTTTGATGCTGGGATCTGGAGTAAAGTCAACATTCTAATTTATCTCATGGGTGTTCCATTGGCTTCAGGTTGAACTCTGGGTGAGACAGTCCATTTCAGGAAAGTAGTTGTCCACAAACCATTGCCTCATATGTGCTGCTTTATGACAGAACCCATTGTTATGCCGATACAGTCATCCTCTCTGAACGGTTCTGTAAAATGTGTTCATGTACATCCAGATTTGGTGTTTTCTTAAGTGCAGTAAGGAGATCACACCCTAACTTTGAAAAACATGCCCATCCACCGTAATACCTCCTTTGTAACTCACTGTTGGCACTACACATGTTGACGGGTAACGTCTTCCGGGCTATCGCCAAATCCAAACCCTTCTATTGAGTTACCAGAGGGTGTAGCATGATTTGTCACTCCAAATCAATTGTTTCCAGTCATCTGCATTCCAGTGGTGTGTCTCTTTACACCACATCAAATACTGGTTAGCATTCATCACAGATATGAGTGGCTTATAAAGATCTGCTCAACCATTGTACCCCATTCTTTCTGACTATTTACACACAGCCTGGACTGTTGCTAGCACTTTGGAACTCATGAATGATTCCTTCTGCTGCTTTCATGTAATTTTTTACAACCACCCTCTACAATGCTTGACTGTTCCTGTCCAGGAGTACATAACATCAGCCTGGTCTTGCATTTCCATTTTACAATCATATCACCAGCAGTCAATGTGAGTAGCTTTAGAATGGCTGAAATGTCCCTGATGGATTGGTTACTCAGGTGACTAGTCCACATTAGAAGTCACTGAGCCCTGTTGACCTGCCCATCCTGCTGTTACTCCTTCTCTACTGACAACACAATACTTCCCAACTCATTTTGTACTTACAGGTCTGCCTTTCATGACATCTAGTGATCGATTCTGCATTACATAAGGGCGCCTGGTTACTTTGGATCAGATAATGTATATTAGTAATGTTAGATAAAAACATATGAATGTTGGGATTACTGTTAAGACATTCATGCTGACTTGTTCTGGTAAAAACATAAACCTCAACAGCAGATATGGTTGTTCATCTTGCTGTCTTTCTTCTGTTGTGCAAGTGGTATTCATATACTCTGTGTAATTCTTACTTTACTGTGCCTTCCATGCAATGAAAACTTTAGCCAAAAATACTTACGTTTGAGATGTTTTTTCACTTTGTTATCGTTATTTACTTACTACTGTTTTTACTTCTGGTTTTCTAGTTAGTTCTAAGACGGTTGTGATGGTTTACGGCATTCATGTAACTTAGAATTTTTGAGTGTGAGAAATGTTTTTGGTGATTCTTGTTCATGTGCAATAGGCTGTGTATCATAACATATTTCTGTGCCTTATGTTTCCTCTCCTAATGCTCACATTTTATGAACGCTTTCACTTTGTTTTAACTTACTTTCCTTCGTGTATACATTATCCTCAGGCGACACCGCCTTAATGAAGCACTGCCCATGCGGGCGAGGAGGTTTGCGTGCTCGAGATCCGGAGGGTTATGCCGGCGGTAGCTTAGCTACCACAAGGGTAACCCAAGCCAGACAGGCCGAAGGGGAGTAGCCAGACAAAGTGTGTCCCACAATGTCCTATCTATCCCCATTTTCCTGTCCTCATCCTGTCCTAGCTTTGTACTTTCTCCTACCATTTCTTGTCATAAGTCGTTGGTGTAGAAGGCGGGTAACGTCGATAGGCAAATACTCATGGCTCCTGTATCAATGAGACAAGGCATCTCTGATATGCCTCAATGGAATATGTCAAGATACTCCTACTGGCATGCGGTCATTCACTGCATCCTCTGCCTCTTGCCATTTGTATTGGCCTTGTGTTCCACTGCCAACCGATGTTGAGGACAGAGAGTGGAACTGCGCCTGCGCAACTGCTTGTCCACTTAAATATATTCACGCGCAGATGACTCCAGCATAGTTTCATGGGCTATGAGTTTTTTTTAAAAAAGTCCAGTGGTGATGAAGTACTGACGGTGAGGCAAGAGCTTGGTGTGCCCGAACCTTAGTTGGTGCTCTGCACGTTAGGCGGTCAGACAGTGATGGTCATTCTGGAACTCGACAGGGATGGGAACTCAACAGGGATGGGAGGACTGGTTCGGCAGCTTGTCAGACAGCAAAGCAGCCCTATTTAGGATCGCTCTGCTTGCCCTAATCCAGGGAGTGGCCTAGAAAAGGTGGCCTTAACATAGTCTGCCTCAACTCAGTGCAAGTCGCAAACCGCGGTCACTTGTTCACCAAAATCTGTGGCCGAAAAAATAATAAAGGAAGTACTTGCGTTAAACACTTTATGACTGGTACATGGAATGTCCATACTTTCCTGGATAATGACCATAATCATTGTCCAGAGAGAAAGACAGCACTTATTGCTAGAGAGTTGGCTAGATATAACATCAACATCGCCACCCTTAGTGACTCTGGAGAGCTGTGTAAACTGCTCGGAGGTTACACCCACTACTGGATTGCCATACACAATAAACTGGCATGTTCATTGATGGAACTTCCAAAAGGCATCAGCGACAGAATCATAACGCTCAGACTTCAACTAACATCTAAGAAATACATTCACCTGATCAGTGTCTACACACCTACACTGCCATCTCCCGATGAAGAGAAGTACAAGTTCTACCTAGATCTCCAGTATGTACTTCAGAGCATTCCTTCTGTGGATCAAGTCCTGCTGCTTGGAGATTTCAATGCTCAGGTTGGCAGTGACTTCAATGCCTGGAATGGAGGCATTGGTCGCCATGGAATAGCAAAATGCAACTCAAATGTTCTTGATCTTTTAACTTTAAGTGCTGAATTTGAACTCTGTTTGACAAGTACATATTTTCGGATGCCCGATACATATAAAATGACGTGGATGCAACCAACATCCAAACACTTGTGCCTTCTAGATTATGTGATCATACAGAAAAAAGATCTTGGTGAAGAACTGATCACACGTGCTATGAGAGGCGCTCAAAGTTGGACAGACCATCATCTTATGAGGTCCAAATTAAACATAACTTTGAAAGCACCATGCCGAGTGTCACACAAAATACCATCAAAATTATCCTGCAAAATCTTGGTCCATGATCAGACTATGAGAGCAAAACTGGACAATGCATTCAGTTCTGATGGGCTTTTGATATCCAAGTCTGCCTCTGTAGATGAGCATTGGAATGTATATGCTACCAAACTGTGTAGATGTGCCACAGAAGTCTTGGGAAAACCTCAGAAAAAGAACCAAGATTGGATTTACGACTCAGATGCAGAGATCAAAAAGCTTGTTATTGACTTCAGAGCATCTCTTTGCAGTCCTGGTCTTGACAAGCGTAAAGTAGCACATTACAACATGAAAGTGAAGGTGCGTGCCCTCAAAGATAAATGGTGGCTGAATAAAGCCAATGAAATGCAATCATACACTTACACAAACCAAACAGGCAGATTCTTCGAGTGCCTGAGAAATATGTTTGGCCCAAAATCAAGGAAGATAGCACCTGTTTATGACAAAGATAAAACCTGTCGGCTGACGCAACAGAGTGATATCCTTGCTCGGTGGGCAGAACATTTTGGTGACTTTCTTAATCCCAACCATCAGACGACTGATATCCCACACATGGAATCACTTGAAGGCCTACCAGTCGATGAACAACTTGCTGATGCACCTTCATTCAGTGAATTCATTTCAGCATTGGCTAAGCTGAAAAATAACAAATCAGCAGGATTAGACAACTTACCATCAGAACTTTATAAATATGGTGGGCCAAACCTTACAAACCCACTGTTTGTTGTAATTTCAAAGATTTGGGAGTGTAAAATAATTCCACAAGATTGGAAAGATGCCTGCATTTTCAAGATTTACAAAAGCAAAGGTGACATTTATGAATGCAGTTCTGACAGGGGAATCTCTCTTCTCTGAGCAGCAGGGGAAGTCCTGGCTCATATACTCAACAACCAGCTAACGCTCTTTGCAGAAAAAGTGCTACCAGAGACCCAGTGTGGCTTTTGCCCAAACAGAGGCACAGTGGATGCCATATTTGCTATCAAACAAATGCAAGAGAAAAGCTTAGAGCAACATCAGCCCCTATTCATGTGCTTCGTAGATCTGGAAAAAGCATTCAACCGAGTCCCACAGGAAGCTCCCTGGATTATACTAAAGAAAACTGGCTGCCCTGACAAAACTATTAACTTGATTAGTCAGTTTCATGACAACATGATGGCAAAAATCCGCCATGAAAACGAGCTTTCAGACTGGTTTCTCGTTACGTGTGGTGTAAAACAAGGCTGTGTACTGGCTCCCACACTCTTCTCACTTTATTTCGCAGCTGATATGAGAGAAGCGACCAAAGCCTGCAGTGGTCATATGGGTCTTGACTCGAGAACAGACAAAAGTGTCTTCAACATTTCTCACCTCAGAACAAAAAGTTGTGTAAATAAAATATCTATTTTAGAAATTCTTCATGCAGTTGATGTATGTATAATGGCCAACTCTCCTGAATCTCTCCAAACATACATGAACCTGCTAAATGACTCCTGCAGAAGATTTGGTTTAGTCATAAGCATCACCATGATGCAAGTCCTTCAACAACCACTTAGGTGTTCCAATACAGACGACTGCAGTATTAAGCTGGACAACAAACATTTGGAAAACGTGTCACACTTTAAATATCTAGGTAACCAAATTAGAAGTGACAACAGCCTGATAACAGAAATTGCAGCTTGTATAGCCAATGTAGCCTCAGTTTTTGGCAAACTGAATCACCGGGTATGGAAATCACATGATCTCAGACTACAAACTAAAATTGTGGTCTACAAAGCAATAATATTACCAACTTTACTCTATGCCTCGGAAACCTGGTGCTGTTATAAAGCTGACATTAGGAGGCTGGACACCTTTCATCTTCGCTGTCTGAGATCAATTCTCCGCATGAAATGGGATGACCGTGTTCCAAATACGGACTTTTGCATCACGTGAAACTGCCTGCCATTGAAGCTCTCTTAATGAAACACCAACTGAGATGGAGTGGCCATATCATACGCATGGATGACAGTAGACTTCCCAAAGTGGTGTTCTACTCAGAGCTCTCGTGTAGAAAGCGGCGGCAAGGTGGCCAACATCTACAATATAAAGACACCATCAAACGCCAACTCATAGCCTGTGACATTCTGAGCAAATGTTGAGAGGAGCTTGATTTGCAATGATCAGAGTGGCGCTTAACTGTACACAAGAATTTGGAACAATTTGAGCATATCTGCTTAAAGAACCTGGACGATAAACGAAAGCTCCGCAAATCGAAGCCCAAGCCTAATTACATCTATACTTATAACTCCACTGGGCAACTGTATTGCACTTTGTGTAACCGGATCTTCGAAGCAAAGCTTGGTTTTGCAAGTCACATCCAAGCCCGCCACAATACAGACTAACGACTGATGGAGTCGCTGTCACCAGACATGGCAGGGAGGACATCACAAAACATGAATCAGAATTGTTTCAGTATTTACAATACACTCATTTGTTCTGAAATGTTGATTTTTGTATTCTGAGGAATACCTTAATTTATTTATTTATTTAGAGAGAGAGAACTATGTGTTTTGGGAATACAGATGACTAGACTGGCATCCAAATCATGATCCTGCATTTTGCAACCAATTCTCTCATATACTGAGCCGTTCAGGTATGGTGTATGGCTTGACTCAAAAAGGGTTTAATCTGTGGATACCTCCCATTCTCCCCAAATTCTGCTGAGGCTTTCGCACATACATAACTAGACAAACCAGATGTGAAGATATGGCAGACAGTGATATAGCCACAGCTCTGAATTGTTTCCAGATTGCTGGGTAACCACACTGAATACTAAACGTCTTTTATACAGCAGAGAGGAGCCATTCTACACCAAAACGTAAGTCTGTATTAGCTAAAAGAGTAAATTTTGTTGTCAACTATTCCTTACATGCTACTGTAGGTGTATACAATATGTATCTAAGAATAAAGGAGAAGACCCACTGAAAGGCAGAAGGGCTGTCTCATCATAGGCGCACAACCAAGGGTACAGAGCGTGGCCAGCTTTTGGAATGCATTTCCTTTTTGTAGCTGTAGGAAAAACACACACACGCACACACACACACACACACACACACACACACACACACATATATATATATATATATATATATATATATACACATGCCTGTCTCCCTACATCATGGTCAGTCAGCTGTCAACTCTTTGCTGGTCGAAGGTGAGTGTACTGGGGTGATGTGAAGGATAGAGAGAGGTGGAAGGCACTGAGGGGGTTGGTGGGGAGAGTGTGTAGGCACTCCTGGGAGAGTGGGGAGACGTCTGTGGGCTAGCTAGGGATGCAGGTAGAGGGGGCAGATGATAGACTAGGGCATGTGATAACAGCACTCAACTAATTGGTGTGGGAGCACAACTGGGTGGCGAGCTCAGGGCACCTAATAAAGCAGCCGTGTTATATTGTAGCTCTGGTGCAACCACTGCACAGCATTTTACGTTGGTATGACAACCAAACAGCTATCAACTAGGAATGAATAGACACTACTAAACTGTTGCCATAAACAAGGTGAGCCGCAGTGGCACAACATGCAAGAGATTTCAATGGGTGCTTGGCAACCCACGCCATCTGGATCTGCCCCACCACAACCAGCTTTTCTGAGCTGTGCAGATGGGAGCTATCCATACAGCACATCTTTCACTCCTGTAACCTTCTTGGCCTAAACCTGAGATAACTCGCTGCCTCCCCACTCTATACGCAATAGTGCATGTGTGTGTAAACCTTTTCCTTGGTACTCTTTTGACCACCAAAAATAGCTCAGTCAGCTTTCTCATGTGGGTAATATAAACTTGCATTCTCAGTGAGTGCAGTTCACTTCAGTCAGTCAGTGGATTATGTACATTGTCCAACTGTCAACTTGCCTCTAATGTTCCTTTAAAGCTTAGACTGTGCATGCATTTTCACTTTATGCCAAGAAAGATTGTCAGCACAGGAAGTCTGCTGATTTGGCATCACCACAATGACATCATTCAAATATTCAGCAGGTTAGTGGATCAGTAACATCTTGTGTGGATATCAGGTGCAGATGTTGTACACCTCTCATGGGCAATTTAAGGGCTGAGCACTATCAACAGAGAATCCTCCAACGTTCTGCCCAGCCCTACAAGCAATATTTTGACAAATGTGATGATAATGCACGAGCATGTCACACCCATGTCATGAACACTTTCTTCTAGGCAGTAGAAATCTACCAAATAGAATGCCCTGCCCAGCAACAGCTCAGTCATCTTGTGCATGACTTTGGTCGCTTCTCTCATAACAACTGCGAAATAAAGTGAGAAGAGTGTGGGAACCAGTACACAGCCTTGTTTTACACCTCACATCACGGGAAACTGGTCTGAAAGCTCGTTTTCATGGCGGATTTTTGCCATCATGTTGTCATGAAACTGACTAATCAAGTTAATAATTCTGTCAGGGCAGTTAGTTTTCTTTAGTATAATCCAGAGAGCTTCCTGTGGGACTCGGTTGAATGCTTTTTCCAGGTCTACGAAGCACATGAACAGGGGCTGATGTTGTTCTGAGCTATTCTCTTGCATTTGTTTGACAACAAATATGGCATCCACTGCGCCTCTGTTTGGGCCAAAGCCACACTGGGTCTCTGGTAGCACTTTTTCTGCAAGGTGTGTAAGCCGGTTGTTGAGTATATGAGCCAGGACTTCCCCTGCTGCTGAGAGAAGAGAGATTCCTTTGTGAGAACTGCAATCATAAATGTCACCTCTGCCTTTGTAAATCTTGCAAATGCAGGCATCTTTCCAATCTTGTGGAATTATTTTGCACTCCCAAATCTTTGAAATTACAACAAACAGTGGGTTTGTAAGGTTTGGTCCACCATGTTTATAAAGTTCTGATGGTAAGTTGTCTAATCCTGCTGATTTGTTATTTTTCAGCTTAGCCAGTGCTGAAATGAATTCACTGAATGAAGGTGCATCAGCAAGTTGTTCATTGACTGGCAGGCCTTCAAGTGATTCTATTTATGGGATATCAGTCGTCTGATGGTTGGGATTAAGAAAGTCATCAAAATGTTCTGCCCACCAAGCAAGGATATCACTCTGTTGCGTCAGCCGACAGGTTTTATCTTTGTCATGACGAAATCGGACTTGCACCACATACATTCACTGGTTTGATTTTAAGTAGCTTTTTGAGTTCGCATTGTTAGTCATTGAATAGGCTTTCTTGCACAGTATCCTTTCTTGGTTTGGAATGTTATGTTATTCATAGCTTACATAGTCTCCCTGGGGATGTTCACGTTTTGCAGTCAGTGCTGTGTAGCTGCCTCTTCATTTTCATGCCTCTGCTTTGTGAATAGTGCAAATGATGGTGATCTCAAGAATAACATTTTCTAAGTCTATAATTAAATTGAAAAGAGTGTTGTTTACTCATGATGTTTACTGCAGAAGCTCCAAAAATATGAAATTATCTTTAGTTTTCAATGCATTTAAGACAGAAAACACAAAAAATTGTGGAATTTGCTGATTTATGGTATTTAGTTTGCAGTTGGTTCATCTGAATATTATTAGTAACTACACTCTAGTCCCTAAAGCTAGTTACAGAAATGCAAATAAGATCCACTGACACATATTTTAATTATTCTGGCTCTTAATATCCACATCTGAGGCATGAGCTGTGGTCACTTTCCATTCAAGAAACGCTTTGGCTGCTAGTATGACTAATTGACTCTTGGTAACATCAGAGAATATGTTTGGGAACTCTGTGACTGATGAGTTACTTCATGGATCTCACAGAATTACCCCACTAAATTTACTCGATATTTTCTTGCCATTTCCACTGAGTAATCTTAGTGATTTTCACTTGCAATATGGAAGAGACGAATATCACATTTCTTTGCTAAATCTGAGGTGACAGTGTCACCCCTAAAGGGAAGGCTGCTTTAGCTTACAGTTCTAGTCTCGTCAAAGGCCTGATTTTTAGCCATTCTGTGACTGAGGCTACAAGCAATCAGATCAAAAATCAGTAAAGATATCTCAAGAAAATTTCTCCATCAAAAGTTGTCTCGTTACATCTGGAACTCCATTGTGTAAAGGCGAAAAACTTATAATACTATTGATAATGTTTCCTCCAATCTCTTCAGTTTTTGTGAATATAGAATATTATTTATGAAATGCCACATTTCCATACTACAAGGGATGTCTAATAAGTAATGCAATTTTTTTTTTTAGTGAAAGCAGGTTGTTTTTATTCAGGATTCCAATACACCATATTATTTCCCACTTTTATTTTGGCTATAAAACCTACCAGGTGTACCGGTATGAAATGAGCGTTTAGAAACAAATGTGTTGATAGGGAACATTCGTTGTGAATGAGCCGTAATGTGTTCTTTTTTTTTTTTTTTGGGGTGGTTGGTATGACATCTGTCAAAGATATTTAATATACATCAAGTCATGGAACAAACAACATCATATGTTTTCATCGTGTTAACAATGTCGAATTTTGTACCTGAAAGTGATGATTTGCGGAAAGCATTAATTTTTTGTTTTCATTTGAAAAAAAGTGCTGCAGAGTCATATCGAATGCTTGTCAAGGCATACGGTGATCATGCTCTATCAGAAGCAACATGCAAAAGATGGTTTCAACGGTTCCGAAATAATGATTTTGATGTAAGAAATGAAGAACGTGGAAGACCACCAAAAAAGTTCGAAGACGCCAAATTGCAAGCAATATTGGATGAAGATGACACTTTGAGACAGAAGCAAATGGCAGCAATTTCTGACCGTTTGAAAGCTATGGGAAAGATCCAAAAATGTGGAAAATGGGTGCCACATGAACTGAATGAAAGACAGATGGAAAACCGAAAAACCATTTGTCAAATTTTGCTTCAAAGACATGAAAGAAAATCAATTTTGCATCAAATTGTTACTGGCAATGAAAAATGGATTTATTTTAAGAATCCTAAATGGGAAAAATCATGGGTTAATCCGGGACAACCATCAACATTGACCCCAAAACCAGATCGATTCGGCAAGAAGACAATGCTCTGTGTTTGGTGGGATCAGAAAGGTGTGGTGTATCATGAGCTTCTAAAACTCGGTGAAACTGTGAATACTAATCGCTGCAGACAACAAATGATCAATTTGAACTATGCATTGATTGAAAAAAGACCAGAATGGGCCAGAAGACATGGCAAAGCAATTTTTTTACACGACAATGCACCTACACACAAAGCAAAACTGGTTCGGGATACAATCAAAACACTTGGCTGGGAGCTGCTACCCCACCCGCCATATTCACCAGATGTGGCCCCTTCTGACTACCATTTGTTTTCATCAATGGACACGCATTGGCTGAGGAACTCTTCAATTCGAAAATTGGGTGTCTGATTGGTTTACTTCAAAAGACGAACATTTCTATTGGTGTGGTGTCCACAAATTGTCAGAAAGGTTATGACAATGTATAGAAAGCAATGGTCAGTACTTTGAATAAAATGTTTTTACTTTTCAATTCAAAATTAGTGTTTTATTTTCACAAAAAAACGCTCATTTCATACTGGTACACATGGTATTTTTCAACACAGTCTCCATTCAATATGATAACCTTAAACCACCTTACTGGGAGGACCTGTATGCCCGCATAGTATAACTGTACTGGTTGACACTGGAGACAACATGTTGCTGCTTTAATAACCTCCCCATCATCCAAATATTGCTTCCTGTGGAGTGCATCCTTCATTGGCCAAAACAGATGGAAATCAGAAGATGTAAGATGTGGGCTGTAGGGTGGACAAGGAAGAACAGTCCAATGAAGTTTTGTGAGTTCCTCTTGGGTGCGCAGACTTATTTGAGGCTTTGTGTTGTCATGGAGAAGGAAAAGTTTCTTGAGGGTAGGGCAATACACTTCAGAGTTGAATGTTGCACCATGAGGCAGGACAGCAAACAGAATAATCTCTTCAGAGTTCCAGAAGACTGTCACAGTGACTTTACCTGCTAAGGCTGTGGCTTTGAAATTTTTCTTCAGAGGACAGGCGGTGTGGCATCACTCCATAGATTGTCATTTTGTTTCTTGCTTGAAGTCATGAATCCATGTTTCATCACCTATGACAATGTTCAACAAAAAATTTTCACAATCAGCCTTATAATGTGCAGGTAATTCTGCACAGATGGTCCTTTATTGCTCTTTATGGTCTTTGGTTATGCGTTGACGAATCCAGAGGGCACACATCTCTGAGTACCCCAACTGGTGAATGACTGTGTCAGTACTATGGACAGTGACATGCAGTTGTGCATTGAGTTGTTTGCAAGTTATTCACCCTGAATGAGAGTGTCCCCTTATTCCAGCATTGCAAGAGTCACAACTGTGTGCGGTCAGCTGGCAACCTTGTTGCGATGATGACAGATGCCTCGTCCAAGGAGTCACTATGCTTTTCTTCACTGCCAGGTCTCCATAGACAGTCTAAAGCATCTATGAATATCTGCTATGCTCTAGTTTTCCCCCAAAAGAAACTCATTTTCCACACTCTGCTTGGAACACACACACACACACACACACACACACACACACACACACACACACACACAGAAGCCATTTTGAAGGCTATGTAAAGTGCCACCTCATATCAGAAATTCATGAAACTATACAGGCTGAAGCAGGAATATTCCATGATGCCCAACAAAAATTTCTGGCTTTTTCCAACCAAAATTTTCCAAGGAAAAAAAAGTGTCGCATTACTTATTGAATGTCCCTCATACTAGAGTATGACAGGGGACAACAAGTAAAAACAGACCATTTTTAAGTCCTAAGTGAGTCATATCTTATTAATTTGTGCCAAAATAGGTATGCTTGAGTTATAGATACTGTATGTTTATTAAAGCATATGTTCATCCTAAGGTTATCATGATAAGTTGTATTTCATTTCTATCACTACAATGCATATTTTAAGTGTTTCTGATTAGTTTATTGAATTCCACACCTGTAGAAATGTACTGGATCCGAGTTAAAGATGCTGTAAAACCAGGTTTGAGGTGCATTTTTGTCTGGAAAGGAATATTTTTGATGGTTGTTTGACAAGAAGTGGGAAAGATAAATATTTGAGGCCCTAGGTTTGGAAAAATGAGTATGTGAGGGATTACTTCTGAAATAAACTCCTGGATAGTTTTGTTTGTGAAATCAGCAGAGTGTGTTATAATGCAGTATCAACAGCTGATACAATGTCAGTTGTTTTTCTTACATTTTTCAGTTGTTGGCAACAAATACCAGCTGCAATGAGTTCACAGTGCACAGCCGCCTTTTCAACCCACCAAATGCAAATTGTTATGTCCACACTTCCCTTTGCTTGAGTGTATATCTTCTGTTAGAGCTCTGCCTTTAATTACTTAACATAAAGGCACCATAAATTGTCACCAGCAACATCACTGCACAGGAATGATCAATGAGTGATCTGATTATGTTCCGACAGAAATATAGGAATAGTCACCGCCTTTTCTGAATTAGACCTTACAGTACTCCCCCACCTGACTTCTGAACCTTGCCTATTGAATGCAAATATTGCATGATGGTTGCCCAAAAACACTCACCCCACGTACACTACAAATGTTTCAAGCTGCTTTCACCCTTTAATTAAACTCACAGCAAGCAGTATGTCACAAATTAGAGCTTTTTCCACTTGTGATTCTTCTGAGGCTTAATTAAAGTTCATAAGTTTCAAGTATGCAAAAATTCAATAGATAACTGCACGACAAATACCATAACTTCAAATGAAAAATCGTAACTTTCGCTTTTTGTGTTATAGCATGGAGTTTACTTGGTTTTTCAGTGTTATTTTGCGAGGAAAATCAAACGATAATAATAAACAATTTTAAGCTTGTCAGTGCAAGAGCACAATTGTGCTCTAAGTGTGCCACTCCTTGTTCCCCTGGTTGGACAGCACTTGACGACAGGCAGCCAGTGGCTGCTGTCAGGCGAGGAAACTTTCGAGCATAAAATGTGGTGATCCTGACTCAGCCATGAATTGTTTTGCAGAACTGTTTCTAGAAGCTTTTGCTATTCCTGGTGGGTCAGACAGTGAAGCAAATTATGTTTGAGGTTCCAGCAAAGTGATACTATTAGCAGACAGCCAAAATGTGGTTTTCCAGAGTGTGCATATTACTGGACTTAGAATTCTGAAGGGCAGTTGGTTATATTGGTCACCTTACATGTACGACTCTGACCTAGTCTCTGTGGTGGCCAGGTTTTATATCTAAGACTGTATGTTCTCACCGGTAGCTACCTCACATTTTCTCATTGTTTAGCTCTTTTTTATACAACCGTTCATAATGCCATTCCCTTATTACATACAAACTAAGGTACAGAGCACATCAAATCTCTCTTAGTTACACTGATCCTTGCCAAGTTTATGAAGTCTAATTTGCCTATACACAACCGTCCTTAAACTGTTCACCTGGAAAACTATCACTACCACATGTCCTTCAGTACATTGATCCTCCTGGCTTTGGTCTCTCATTAGATTTATACATATGCAACCTCTTTGACACTAAATCCTCTTCCCTTGCTATTCTTTCTTCTCCCTTGTCTTCATTCATGCCTATACCTTGCCTCTTCAACATTCACCCAACTGTGCAATTAAGAAAATCAATGCGTAGGAGCACAGTTTTGAAAGCACCAGACTCCATTGTGTGTGTGTGTTTTTTTCCAGTTGTAGACATCCTTTATGTAGTGAGTGGTTATGATTCTTTACATAAACTTGCTAATAGGGCTGTTATCTCAAATGAGATATATACTGTCACAAAAATGACTGGGAGTACACACTTAATGAAATCAATTACATGGGCAGGTGTAAATAAATTTTTTATAGAACTTCCACTACTACCAGTTCTCCTGTAACATAGGCAAATACAAAGAAGAGGCTTCAGTGATACAATGAGTGCAAAACCTTTGTACAAACACCAAAAAAAGTTTTGCATCACCCTGGTTCCCAGAACTCCTGAAGATAGACGTTGACCATGGTTATTGTATCACAGACACAGTCCCTTTGATTGTTCAGAGATGTCACTAAACCCGCCCAAAGATGTGAACAACCATGCATGAGCAGTGCCTATTAGACAGAGGGGATCTGACAGCCGATCAGTTCGTCATTCCACCAGGAAGGAGGTACACGGCTTGTGTTGTCTGTAGTTCAACCACGCCTAGACGGTCAATACCATGATTCGATCGCATCCGCGTTGTTACTTTGTGCCAGGAAGGGCTCTCAACAAGGGAAGTGTCCAGGCATCTCGGAGTGAACCAAAGCGATGTTGGGACATGGAGAAGATACAGAGAGACAGGAACTGTTGATGACATGCCTCACTCAGACTGCTCAAGGGCTACTACTGCAGTGGATGACCGCTACCTATGGATTATGGCTTGGAGGAACCCTCGCAGCAATGCCATCATGTTGAATAATGCTTTTCGTGCAGCCACAGGACGTCATGTTACGACTCAAATTGTGGTCAATAGGCTGCATGATGCGCAACTTCAATCCCGAGGTCCATCTTTTCAACCACGACACCATGCAGTGTGGTGAACATGGGCCCAACAACATGCCGAATGGACCACTCCGAATTGGCATCACGTGCTCTTTGCCAATGAGTGTTGCATATGCCTTCAACCAGACAATCGTCAAAGACGTGTTTGGAGGCAATCCGGTCAGGCTGAACACCTTAGACACAATGTCCAGTGAGTGCAGCAAGGTGGAGGTTCCCTGTTGTTATGGGGTGGCTTTATGTGGGGCCGACGTACGCTACTCATGGTCATGGAAGGCACCGTAACAGCTGTATGGTACGTGAATGCCATCCTCCGACTGACAGTACAACTATATCGGCAGCATATTGGTGAGGCAATCGTCTTCATGGATAATAATTTGCGCCCCCATCGTGCACATCTTGTGAATGACTCCCTTCAGGATAATGACATTGCTCGACTAGAGGGGCCAGAATGTTCTCCAGACATGAACCATAAAGAGCTGTTTATGGATGAAGTGACCCACCAACCGCTCTGAGGGATCTACACCAAATCGCTGTTGAGGAGTGGGACAATCTGGACCAACAGTGTCTTGATGAACTTGTGGATAGTGTGCCACGGCGAACAGAGGCATGCATCAGTGTAAGAGGACATGCTACTGGGTACTAGAGGTACCAGTGTGTACAGCAATCTGGACCATCAACTCTGAAGGTCCTGCTGTATGGTGGTACAATGTGTGGTTTTCATGAGCAGTAAAAAGGGCGGAAATGATGTTTATGTTGATCTCTATTCCAGTTTGCTGTACAGGTTCCAGAACTCTCGGACCCGATGTGAAGCAAAACATCTGTTGATATGTATATTAACCAATGGAAACATGCAATATGATGGACAGTCTACTATTGACACATCAAAAAGCACACACGAAAAAGGAAAAGAAACGTGATAGCTTTTGGTGTAATCCTTTTTCGAGCTACAGTGACCCATGTCCCCCCCCCCCCCCCCCCTGCATGGCTCTGGTTGGATTAACAGTGCCAGTACTGTATTTCAGCAACTGGACTGGCTGTGTTGGGGTTGGTGTTGTGTGAGGTGGGTAGAGGGAGAGGGACTGAGGTTGGGTAACTAGCATCTCGGATGGAGGTAGCCATTTGCCAGCTAGGAATGTGGGGCAGGACGGGTGGTAGATATATGGGCTAAGATTGTAAAGCAAAAATTTAGGGGCAGTATGGAGGAAGGGTAATGTGCTGTAAGGATAAATCCCATCCGTGTAGTTGAAGCTGGTGGTGGAAGAATCCAGTTGGCCTGAGTTATGGAACAGCCTTTGAAACTGAGCATGTTGTGCCACTGTGTGTGTGTGTGTGTGTGTGTGTGTGTGTGTGCACCAGCTGACAACTCAATGCTTCTGCTTTTCAGTGAGTGACCTCCTTTACTCCTAAAGTATTTACAATCTACCATAACTTTCCTACAAAAGAATCTAATATTATGGTGTTCCCTAGGGATATTATCCTTGTGGAAAGGGGTTTGGTTTGGGTGTGGCATAGTAATGGATTAGAATGTTGTTTAGGTGAGGTGGGTGATGGAACACCGCTTTAGGAGAGATGGGAAGAATCTCGGGTAGACTGTTGCTCATTTCACAGCACGTTGAAAACTAATCAGAGCCCATACGGAGGACATGGTCCAGTTGTTCGAGTCCAGGTTGACACTGGGCACATCTTTGTAGCTGATTCTCCGGGTGCTGGGAGGATTGGAGATGTGTGAGGACATGGCACAGGAAATCTGCCTGTGGACTAGATACGAGGGGTAGTGTCTGTCTGTGAAGACCACCGTGAGGTCTTCAGCATACTGGGAATGAGAGTTTTTGTCACTGGAGATACATTGTCCATTGGTGGCCAGACTGTATGGGAGGGATTTTTTGGTGCAGAAGGGGTGGCAGCTGTTGAAATGGAGTTACTGTTGGTGATTAGTGATTAGTGAGTTTAATGTGGACAGACTTGTGAATAACCATAAGAAAGGTGGAGGTTAACCTTAGGTTGAGGACCAGGTGGAACAGATGGGAGAAAAGTGTTGAGGTATTATGGAATGAGGATAGGGTTTCTTGGCTCTGCTTCCAGATCATGAAGATATCATCTGTGAGCCTGAAACAGATAGGGTTTGAGAGTTTTGGAAAATTCAGAATGTTTGGTCCAGAGCCCATAAACAGGTTGACATATGAGGATGTCATGCAGTTGCCCATAAACGGTTGGTTGGTTGGTTGATTGGGGTTGAAGGGACCAAACAGCAAGGTCATCAGTCCCTTGTTTCAAAGGTGGTCCATTCAGATGGATTTACATCACAGAAGATGTCATAACAATAAAAGGTAAAAGGCTAAAAAAACATAAAAAAGCAATCGTGTTGTCAATGGTGAAAACAAAAGGTGGAAAGTCAGCAAGTGGACAACCCCAAGGCTATGCAACAGGTAGGAAATATCCCACCTCTGATGCAGTACAGGCAAGACCACCTGATATCCGAAAGCGTTCAACCGCTAGAATGTAAAAGTGCGTATTGTAAAAGGAGACTAACCAAATCTAAAAAGTGATAAAAACAGAGTAAAAGGGAGAGAAAAGAGGATCTTGGCCAGGAAGGGGAGTCAGGAATCTCCAAACACAGCTTACAGTGGGAGACACACCAACCCTCACCACCCTGCCCCTACTCCAGAGGGAGATTAAAAACCTTAGAACTGAAAATAAAAACCACTTTCACGGAGGAAACCGAGAATCAGTCCAACCATCCGGGAATCTTCTGCCAATATTAACGGTAAAGTGCGGGGAAGTCTGTACTTAGTACAAAGAGCCAAACGAAGGGGGCATTCCACCAAAATGTGGGCCACTGATTGGATGGCTCCACAACCACAAAGTGGGGATGCCTCACTACACAAAAGAAAACCATGGGTCAGCCTGGTATGGCTGAAGCGGAGATGACACAGGGTGGTTGAGTCCTTTCGGGAGAGGTGGAAGGAAGAACACCACGGGACAGGTGTCACCATAAGCGCATGAAGTTTATTAAACGGGGTTAGCCTCCCAAAAAAAGGCCCATGATTGTGCAAAGTGGGATTCGATATGAAGCCGTAAATCTGCCGCAGGAGGGATTACAGAGAAGGGGGGTTAAGTGACTGCTCCCCCCAGCCAAATGATCAGCAAGCTCATTAACTGGGATACTCACATGGCCAGGGACCCAAAGGAAGTCAACGGAACAAGCAGCATGGTGAAGATCAGCGAGACGGTCAGGGATGGCCAAGATAAGGGATAGCGCGAAAAACACCGGTCAATAGCTTCAAGGCCACTCATGGAATCTGTGCATAACAAAACGTAGTTGAGTTGGGACTGTTTAATAAGGGCCTGGGAAATTGCCATCAATTCCACAGCAAACACTCCACATGCAGTTGGCAGGAGATGATTTTTCATGCCAGCAGAGGACATGAAGCCATATCCCACACGATCAGCAGATTTAGAGCCATTGGTGTAAGAGACAACAGCATCCCAAAACTCTCACAAAATTCGGCGGAAAAAACAATGGAACAACCATCGGGGGGGGGGGGAACGGCATCTTTCGGACCTTGGCGGAGATCCATCCATATCTGGGGCCAAGGAACTAACCAAGGGAGGGTGGTGGTGGGGGGGGGGGGGGGGGGGGGTTGGGTTAGTGAGGGAACATGGGAGACAGGACAAAGAAGGAAGCTGAAAATCACAGTGAAGAGATGCAAGGCGGAGCCCAACTGATAAACCCGGCTGAGGGCAGGAATCAGATGAGCGACGTCCTTTGCCTGGGAACAGGATAGAATAGGAAGGATGAGTGGGAGAGGAACGAACAGTGATTGCATAAGAAACCAGAAGCTGGGACCACTGAACAGAAAGATGGGGGGGGGGGGGGATCCAGCTTCAACCAGGAGACTATTAACAGGGCTAGTAGGGAAGGCACTAGTGGCCAAACGGATACCATGATGGTGGACCGGATACAGGAGGTGCAGTGTGTAAGGAACAGCCCAACCATAAACTTGACAACCATATTCCAAGTGAGACAGCACTAAAGCTAGATAAAGGTGGAGAAGGATGGAGTGGTCCGCACCCCAAGAGACACCGAGTTTATGGAAACATCCTGTCTTCAGAAGTCTGATATGAGGCAGCCAAGTGAGCTTGTTGTCGAAAAGAAGACCCAGGAAATGAAACTGTGGGACCATAGGTAATCGCTGTGTATCGAGGTGGAGCTCCGGATCAGGGTGGACCGTAGAACAGCAACAGAAGTGGACCAGCTGCAATTTTAAAGGAGAGAATTGAAACCCATGTGAGAGAGTCCAAGCAGAGGAATGCCATGTAGCACCCAGGAGCTGCCGCTCTGCAGAGGCCATCGAAGAGGAGCTAACCCTAACACAGGAATCATCCACATACAGAGCAGGGGTGACCAAAGGACCGCCAGAGGCCACAAGCCCATCTATAGCAATGAGGAAAAAAAGTACACTCAATACAGAACCCTGTGGGCTGCCATTCTCCTGGGTCCGTCGAGAACTAAAAACAGTACCAACCCGAACCCTGAATGACCGATTTAATAGAAACTGGTGGTTATAAATCGAGAGTGGGCTCCGAAGACCCCACTCATGAAGTGTAAGTAAGATATGATGGCACCAAGCCGTGTCATAGGCCCTGTGAAGGTCGAAAAATACTGCAACCAAATGGTGGCACTGGGAAAAAGCCTGCCGAACTACGGATTCCAAGTGGAGTAAATGATCGATCGGAGAATGTCCCTCTCGGAAGCCACACTGGTAAGAGGACAATAATCCCGATATTCAAGGACCTAATTGAGCCGATGGGCTACCATCCATTCGAGTAACTTGCAAACAATGTTTGTCAGACTAATTGGCTGATAGCTTTTGACAAACAGGGGGTTCTTACCGGGCTTAAGGATGGGAGCCACAACGCTATCCCCCCATTGAGAAGTGAAGTCAACCAGAGCCAAATATGGTTAAGGACCTGGAGAAGATGTTGTGTTGTGGAGCACTGAGATGTTGAAGCAATTGGTTATGAATGGAGTCTGGGCCAGGGGCCGTATCTTGAGAAGAAGAAAGTGCGCAAAGAAGTTCCCATTCAGTAAAAGGTTCGTTGTAAGCTTCTGATTGACGAGGGGTAAGACATAAGGTGGAAGCTTCGGCCCACTGTTTCTGGTGAAGGAAAGAAGCCGGATAGGAGGTTGATGCTGATGCTGCTGCAAAATGGGTTGCAAGATGTTCCGCGAGAATCAACCGGGAGAGTAGACTGCCAATAGCAACCTTGGAGAGAGCGAAGTGTAGCCCATATCCGCGACATAGGGATAGTAGAACCAAGGGAAGAAACAAAGCGTTACCACCACATGCATTTGCCCCGTTTGATTAAGAAATGGATTTTGGCATGGAGGCGTTTAAAGGGAATAAGATTGGCAGCAGATGGATGCCTCTTAAGGTGTTGCAAAGCTTAATGGTGATCATGGATGGCAATGGCAATGGCTGTACTCCACTATGGGACTTGCCGGCGGTGAAATGGTCTAGATGAGCATGGATAAGCAAGGCTATCAGCGCGAACAATCGCATCAGACATGTCACATAGGGTGTCATCAATACAACTCGACAAAGAGGGAGAGAAAACGACCAGTGCAGTATATAGAGGCCAATCGGCGCGTTGGAAAGACCAACGAGGTAACCTGTCCATTGGGGAGCGGAAAGGGAGCGAGAGAATCGGCGGGAAGTGGTCTCTATCTCAAAAGTCATCGTGTGGCAACCAGTGTAATGAAGGGAGGAGGAAGGGAGAAGAAAGACAAAGGTCAATGGCAGTAGAGGTACCATGACCGGCACTGAAATTAGTAGGGGAGCCATCAATAAGAAGGCACAAGTCGTGGTCTGCAAGAGAAGATGCTGACTAGATGGAAATTCACTGCTCCACAAGGGATGATGGGCATTAAAATTCCTGAGGAGGAGGAAGGGAGGAGGAAGTTGCTGAAGAAGGGCAGTTAAGGCAGCAGGTGTAAGAGTCCCGTCAGGAGGGAGATAAAGATTGCAGACTGTGACCCCAGAGTCCACGTGGACCCTAACAGCAACTGCTTCCAATGAATTTCGAAGAGGAATCCATATGCTAGCAATGTCCATTCGGACCAATGTACAAATGCCACCAGAGGCCTGCAGGGGGCCGACCCGATTGTGACAGAAAGCATGGAACCCACAGAGGGCCGGCGAGTGATCATCAGTAAAATGAGATTCCTGTAGAGCTACACAAGCTGCAGTGTAAAACGAAATAAGGGATTTCAACTCCGGAAGGCGATGGAAACATCCATTAGAATTCAATTGGATAACCACAGAACGATGATTCAAATGGGGGGTGAACAGGCTAAAGCCAGTCATGCTGCCAGGTCACCATCCGATACCGACAAGGAGGAGGCGACATCCATGAACAGCAGGTCAGAGTCAGGTTGCAAAAGTGGGGACAGGACCTCTGGCGACACCAGAGGCTCCTTGTACCAGGACTTATGTTTCTTCTTCTTTTCTGTTTGAGATTGAGGAGGACTGTGCTGCAAAAGGGAGCCAGCTGCAGCAAGATCTGGAACAGAAAGAGAGCAGGCGACCTGGGGGCCCACAGACAGTGGTTCTCGTGGTTGTCATGTAGCAGCAGACCTTTGGTCTGGAAGGTGCCAGGAGGGGGGGTCCTAGGAGGGCACCCTTGACTGGCAGTCGCCGAAGAAGTGGGACACTTATCCGGCTGGGGAGGGGGAGCACCGCCCGGAGGGGTGTGTGTGGGAACTGCAGCGGAGGGGGGGGGGGGGGGAGGGTAGCGGAGGGGTTTGGGACTGGGGTAAGGCAGGGGGAGGAAGGGGTGAAGATGTAACTAAAGCATAGCTAGACGTCATTGACACAGGATGAAGATGTGCATACTTCTTACGAGCTTCAGTGTAGGTTAGACAATCAAGGGACTTATACCCCGGTATCTTCTTTTCCTTCTTATAAGCCAGGCAATCCGATGAACTGTGAACTTGTGGAGAATGATTGCCATGACAATTAACACACACAGGAGGTGGAACACAGGAACTCCCCTCATGGAGTGGACGTCCACAGTCACCACAGAGAGGGGTCTGTGAACAGTGGGAAGACATGTCCGAAACGGAAACACTTAAAATATGTCATAGGTGGTGGTATGTACGGTTTCATGTCACATCGATAAACCATAATCTTGACCTTCTCAGGGAAGGTATTCCCTTCAAAGGTCAGGATAAAGGTACCAGTATCAATGCAATTGTCCTTCGGGGCCTTCTGAACATGCCGAACAAAGTGAACACCCCGCCGTCCTAGATTGTTCCTAAGCTCCTCATCAGTTTGAAGGATGAGGTCCCTGTGAAAAATTACATCTTGAACCACATTCAAAGACTGGTGGGGGATAATGGACACAGGAATTGTGCCAAGATGGTCACAGGCACAAAGGGCAGCTGATGCAGTTTTGATCAACAACAAACCCGGCCGCACTTGCTTAGGGAGTCCACTTCGCCTAACTTGTCGTCAATCTGTTCCACTAAAATAAAGGTTTGGTATTGGTGAAAGTATCCCCATCAGACCAGAGAGCGGGGAAAGGTTTTGCCCCTAGCCGACAAGCCTGACCCTCCTCCTAGGGGGTAGTCATGGAAGGGAAGGCCGAAGGGGCAAAAGAAGCAGCCCTAAAAGAATCAGTTCCATTCAAAGAGATGGCCATAGAAAAACGGCCAGAGTTCTGGACCCACATGCATTCCATTTGCATAGCATCCATCCTCATACCACCCACTCTGATCAAGGGCTCTCCCCACCGGCACCACCCAGCCACAGCAAAGGCCGTCTGGCACGGCGGCCATTGCTGGGAGTTCCGATGCTCCAGGATGACAAGCAACCACTCCTAGGCTTACAAGAGGTGGTCACAGCTCAGGTATCAGAAGTGTGATCCCTGTGTTTTCAGGGGCTCAACCAAAAGGGTACATAGCGACCCCACCACAAGAGCTGGCTATTGTGCTGGCTATGTACCCTAGCATCAATGACGTGAAGGAAAAGATGGAAGGAACTAGGAGGGCACATGCCGGAGACACTAGGTAAGTGCTCTTCCCCAAATGGCTCACACTATGTAATAGAAATTTAGTAATGGAGGTCAAACCCCAGAGGGGGACCAGAGGATGCCAAAAGGATGAGGTGATTACGCAACAAAACAAAATCGCAAAGCCAACATAACCAGGAGGATAGTGGGACCAACATAAACAAGGACGCCAAGAGAGGGAGAGGAGAGGGTGGAGGGGAAGGAGCAAGGACAAGAAAGAAGGGGAAGGGAAAGGAAAAGCATCCTGGGAAAGAAGGCAGGCTTGGGGCTTCGCGCTCACCACGCACGTACTCGCGAAAGGACCATGAGCCCCCGGGGGGAGGGGGGGGGGCATAAATGTGTCATGGATATGTTTGTTTATCATACCTTCAAAGGAAAAATAGTTATGTGCAGTTAGTAAGGTGTGGAAGGAATGAGTTAGTGTGTGTGGCGTCTGAAGAATACTGGGAGAGGTAATGTTCGATAACAGCATGGCCATGGGCATGAGGCACATTGGTATATAGGGAGGTGACATCAACAGTGATGAGTACGGATCCAGGAGGTAAACAGGTGGGGGGTGACAAGTTGGCGAAGGAAGTGGTACCTTTTGATGTGGAAGGCTAAGTTTCAGGAAGTTGTTTGGAGATGTTGGTCAACAAAAGTGGGAATTCTTTCAGTATTAGCACAATAGGGTGTCCAGGATTGCTGGCTTTGTGGATTTTGGGTAGCATGTAGAAGGGTGGTGTTCAGTGCGTCATTTAGGTTAGGACAGAGAGATGGACTTGGGGTGAGGTCCTCAGAAGGGACTATGGATTTCAATAGGAATTAGAGGTTACATTGGGTTTTTGGGATAGACCACTATGACGGAGTTTGTGGCTAGAGGACTCAACAGTAGGCAGCAGGCAGGTAGTCACTGCAACTTGTCAAGACAGTGGTGGTGCCTTTGTCTGCAAGGAGGATGTTTAGGTACAGATCTGTTCTATCTACGTAGTGCTTCCTACTCCAGTCCTGCCACAAGCTTTTATTCAATCCTATCAGAGACCAGGCCTTCAGTGAAAGCAGTCATGTCATATACCAACTCTGCTGAAACTACACACAGCTTTGTAGTTCAGTATTACCATCAACCAGCTGTCCATAATAAATGCCCACTGCTGAACTGTTGCCAAGAACAAAGTTGCTCACTCAGTGATACAACAAACAGCAGAGTGTAATGCGCTCAATTTCAACGGCTCCTTCACAACCCAGGCCATTTGGATCCTTCTCTTAAATGTGTGAATGGGGGTTAGCCTTGCAACAGTCCTTCACTCCTGGTCTCAATCTCCACCAAGCCACTGTCCCCCCAACCTTCAGGCAACAGTTTCCCCTCACTTTGTCCTGTCACCCCCTCTCAATTCATGTTCCTATGTCACCAACAGTGTGCACTGCTCCCCAGTGGCTCTGACAATGGTAGCATCACATGTTGAACCCATACACCTTCCCACCTGCATTCTGAGCCAGAAAACTCGTGTACTCTACCTCAAAAAACGATTAAACGGAAAGCTGGTAAGTTTTCTTCCTTTTTTTGTGTGTGCATCTTTTGATGACTCAATGCTCCTGCTTTTCAGCAAGTGGTCTCTTTTACTCCTAAAGTATTTACAGTCTACTCTAACTTTCCTGTGAAAGAAACTACTCTTATGGTGTTCTTTAGTGTGGGACAACTTGTGCACAAAGAACACTAGGCAAAATGTAGAATCTGGACCATCTTCTTCGTACTGTAAAATGTTATGTGGTTTCTGAATGGCTGACATACTGTGGTTTTCAACGGGGTCCACAGCCTCAGTGACACGAAACACAACTTGGAAGTCAATGAAATCAGTTTTTATGACCACAATATAGCTACTTTCTAAAGAGTAGTATAAAATCTCACTGATCAAGACTGAAGATTTATATGCATTGATCCTCAGGAGAACCCATGTTTTGTATGCAGGAGCAGACTCTGCAAAATTGCAATGTCAAATCCCTCTAAGACTGGAATTTATGTACAGATACAAATTTACTATGATACTTCACATTTGAGGAAATATCAGGCATTAGTATGATGGACTGTCCAGTGGGAATATATGTGAAATTATGTTTTTTGTTATTCGGTCTTCAAAATTTTATCATTTCCCAACTTCATGGGTCAAGATGGGTTCTTTTCAAATAATACAGAAATTAGGGATTAACCACAGCCTTTGATAATGCTTTGCAAACTCACAACCAGACTGTCACTTTTCAAACTACTTTAGACCTTGGGCAGTGCAACAGGTCAGTGTCTCCACAACATACATTCAAAAAGATATATCGACACAAAAAATCCGTTTGCACACATATGACATCACTTACAACTAAACTCCACTCGAACAGGCCATGAAGACCCAAATGGTACGGACAGGCCGCCGTATCGTCCTCAACCCACAGGCGTCTCTGGATGTGGATATGGACAGGTTTGTGGTCAGCACACCACTCTCCTGGCCGTGTCAGTTTACAAGACAGATGACATCACTTGCTGCAACCCAATTATGTCACAGCCCAAGGCCAAATCCAGTATCAGTACGTTGAGAGGACCCAAAATTACTGAGTTTTTGTTTTCAGGTGAAAATAATCTGCTACTTTTGACATGTTAGTAGAGTGAGTTATGTTATGCCCTGTGCTGGCCAGATCAGTGCAAATTACCCGATACAGAGTTATATCGGTATGTTGCTTCTGCACCTAATTGTACTTGGATAATTCAGAAGAAGCCTGTGTCCACTTTGGCACTGGGCTGGTTTCCTGTCAGCCAGTTCCAAAGGATTGAAAACGAGGGAGACTGGTAGGTACGACCAACCGATTGCAGCAGCAGCTGATTATGTTCCTACCATCTGGAACTTATGGTGAGCATTCCATTACAGCTACAATGTTTATAGTTTTTGGGTGAAAAGGGCTATTTCCTTACCTGTCATCCTGGTTATCCATTGTTGTTGTGGAGCAGTTTTGTGAATATTTGAAGTGATGTTAGTCAAGGAATTTTACTGTGTATTTTTTGACTATTATATTCACTGTGTGGAAGCCTCTTGCCTGCGTCTGGCTAACTGGCGGTATCTAAATTAAGTAGCACACAATGTGATTTCAGTGCATAGCTCGCTTTTTCCAAACTGTCTGCAGTGTCTTTTGGTGGTGAAATTTTTTCTAAAATCATAACTATTAGTTTATATGTTACAGGATATCTTCAGTACAAGTGAGATTTATTCTGTGAGTTCTACTAAAAGAATGTTTAGTAAAAGAAATGGTCAATCAAAAAGTATCTGTTCTCTCTGTTAACAGTACTAAAGCGAGAGCCTAAAAATTCACCTGGCCAACCAGACTGAGTGTTGTCAATCATGAGGAAGACATTATCTTGGGCCTACATAGGTACCTTGTCTGCATGACCAACTAATTGTATTTTATGGATTGCTTACTTTTCCTTATTATGTGCAATATGTGTTACTTGCTAGTGGATGCCAAATGTTATTGTCCTGGGAATTTACTGTAAAATGCCACATTGTTTATCTTATTAAACATCTGTGTTTAGGCTTGGATTTAATGTCAAGATGTAATAAAATTTTTCTTAAGATTATTTTCTTAAATGTTATATTAGAGGTTTTGTTAAGTCTACCACCAGTTGCCTTGCTTCAAAAAAGTAAAGTCACTAGTAAATTAAATTCTGTAGGTAGCTGCTGAGAATCTGAGAATTTTATCTCTTTGTTGCGGCAATATAGTGATTCATTTTTTATTAAATTTGTTAGTACAATAATATCTCAGTATCCTACTACTAAAAACCAGCTCCCTACAGCATTTCAATAAGTATCTATGTGAGCACCAGAGGGAAGTAAAGCAAAATCATTAATGCATAAACTGAACATTCTCAAAAGTTCCCAGATGATGCCAATATTTGAGATTTTGATTAGAATGTGATTTGTACTGCTTGCAAAACAATCCACTAAAGGTTTGTATGCCCAACCACAGATCTTTCCATGCAGCAGTATTTGTAGTATATAACTGAAAATTCATGAAAGGAAACAGAAAATTTGTCCTTTTAAGTTACAGTAAATTTCATATTATGAAAAAGATGACCCACATTTTAAGTTGATTGTTAGCTGGAGAGTAGGGCGAGGAGAAGGGGGGGAATAATGGCAGAGATGAGTCCTCAGTCAATTGGGAAAATTAAAGTTTAGTGAGAAGAAATAAATACTATATGACACTTGGTGTTGGCATTTACAGCTTGTTAATGACATTTTAATTTGCCAGAAATGGCAAAGGAACTGGAAAATAATTTGAAAAGAAATTGATGGTGTCTTGAACAGAGGTTATAAAATGAACATTGATGAAAATAGAAACAAGGGTGACGTTGGTGGAATTGGATGAGGAAATAAGATGCCGACAGTAGTAGATAAGTTTTTCTGTTTGAGCAGTAAAGTAACTAATGATGAATGATAAAAAGAGGATATAAAATACAAGCTGGCTGTAACATGAAATGCTTTCCTAAAAAACAAGTACATGAGCATTGAATATAGATTTAACTGTTAGGAAGTCTATTTTGGAAGTATTTGATTGGGGTGGAAGTTTTAAATGTAAATCAAAGGTGGAGGGGGGGGGGGGGGGGGAAGAAAGGAAAGGGTTTACTGATGTTAACAGTATCGGGACATTACGCAGAATCAGCAGTGACGAGTGGAAAGTGTGCTGGACCAGGAGCCAAACCTGGGATCTCCTGTTTACTATACAGATCCATTAAACACTGCACCATCCAGGACATAGTGCTATCACATCTGTGCAGACTATTTTGGTGTGCTTTAAGGCTGACCCAAACTCCCGCCGAGTGCCCCCTATCCACAGACTCTCTCCGTGGAAGAGGAATGCAATCAATATGTACACAGAGCAGTCAAGATGAGAATGGAAGATTTAGCTTTCAGTGTAGTTTAACAGAAGAACGGTGAAGATTTTTTGGGTAATCGAGTAACTAATGAAGACATTTGGAAGTGAATTGGGGAAGAAAAGCTTCATGGCACAATGCGACTGAAACAAGGGATAGATTGATCCAACATGTCAACAATATTTAATTTGGTAATGAAGGGAAAGTGTGGTCTAATAACTGTTGAGGGAGAACAAGGTTTCATTGCAGTCAGCAGGTTAAAATGAATTTACGGTGGAGTAGTTATGAAAATATGAGAAGACTTTCCTAAGAAAGACTAGCATGCAGAGATGCACCCAATGAATTTCAGACTGATGGCTGGCTGCCTGCCTGCCCCTCCTCCTCTCATCTCTCTCTCTCTCTCAGTTATCACTCTCTTACTGGTTAAGGCAACCAAGCTCACTAATCCATCATGTAACATTAATGTCCTTATACCAGAATGATTTTTGTAGACGTAACTTCACATCCACGTTGCTCTCCTCTATTACTTACCTTTGTAGGAAACGATGAGCTTACTGGTGCCTTTAGTTCAATTCCACATAATATAAAACACAGTTAATTTCAAACAATGTAACAATGTAATTCACTGATAACAAATACATACGATGAAAGATGGTCCAGGAGTAACTTTCAAGCGTCACAGCTGTTAATTCAGGCAGCAGAAAATGCCATCTGCATGCTGTACACACATAACACATAAATAAGACTAGCTTTTGGAATGGCTGGGTGGTTCTTTGTGATGAGAGCAGAGGAAAAACTTCGGATGGTAACAAAAGTGAGGGGTGTTCAGGCTGCTTACAACCCATTAATTACTGACTCAAGATGTGCATTATGGAAGAGAAGTAAGGACAGAAAGAATATCATCATGGGCACACTCTATACAATAAAAATAGCAAGTGTAAAGTAGATTAGTAACCCTCATGAGACAGCCCGCTAATACCAGGTAACAATAGCAAAGTCTGATATCAGGAAGGAGGCTGCCGTCTTGATGTCATTTATTAAGTAAAATTTTTTTAAGGCAAAAAACTTTTAAATCCTAGACAGCAATTTTCCTATTACAGTTAAAGTACGATAACTAGTTTTAGTCACTATCTGTAATCTCTAAAAATGGAGGAAAAGTAGCCTAAAAAAATTTGTACAATCATTTAGGGTACAAAAGCTGAACAAAAATATAATATGGAGCCAATTATAACACTAAAAGTGAACATTTGACAAATCCATTTAGCAGTGTAGTACAAAATATGTTACAACTTAAAAGGTAACATATCATTCAAAATGTAAAAAAGAGGTGAATGTATACTGGAAAGCATCATTAGCTATAGTCATGCAAGGTGAGGCATTCTGAATACCAAGACATTACGGTGTGCAGGTCAGATTGCAAACCTGCCAAAAGGATTTTAGACCAGAAATCTTAAAAATATTATCTCTACATCTAAGTGAAATTTAAAATTATTAAGACAACAATGGCGTGAAGTTAAGTTTTTGGTCAACTTTTATACAGAGTTTTTATATCCTACTTGATTGTACAAATTTTCTTAGGCTACTTTTTGTTCATCTGTTTACAGATTTGAAGATGGTTGCAGATAGCAATCAAATCTAGTTATCGTACTTTAATTGCAATAGAAAAACTGCAGTACGGGTTTTGAATTTTTTTTACTTTAAATTTTTTTATTTAATAAACCATGTAACACTGCCTGTAGCCTTGGTAATGGCCTCAGTTAGGCAAGGAAGAGTGTCTCCCAAGTACTGTGAGGTACCAAATTATGGGGATGTTGATTGTTACCTTTCACTGACTGTTCCAACTATGGGACTAAGAATGGGTGACTTAACATGTCAGTCAAGTTGGGATAAGGTTGAACTAGCACACTGTGTGTGTGTGTGTGTGTGTGTGTGTGTGTGTGTAGCAAAGGGCAGCACTCGGTCTCTGTGAACACTGAAATAAACATCCTTGTAACCTGAGTGGGACTGGTATAAAAAAAACACCTGAAAAACATCACAGAACTGCCTGTGGCCCAAATTATACCCTCCACACAATGCAGGTTAAATGCCTCATTGAGCTGCCTGTGCACTTGACAACTTGCATCATTTGGAAAGAGGCAAAACCATGATGTGGTGGACCACACTATGTGCTTCAAGTCACCTACTTTCCAGCTTTTCTGTTGTTTGGCCCACTGAAGACAAAGTTTTATGTGCTACTGTGAACAATGACTCTTTGCAAGGTACCCAACTTCAAATGTCCAATGTATTGCATTCCCTTCACACTCTAAGAATGATCCAAGATGGAACTGTGTCCACAGTCAGTAGCAATTCCTATCACTTGTCTCAAGTCCTTGTTGGTTAGGTATTTTTATGATTTCTGTCGTTATGCTGTTGTATGACAGTGAGTGGTGCATCATTTTTGGCACAAACACTGGACAGTGTCTTGATATGCCAACAAATAGGGCACTGTCATTCACAGTGTTGTCATTGGCACATTCAAGCATGATAGCTCCTTTCTGTCACATCTCCACATCCGCCCATCTTACTGCACTGATCCCATAAAAATGACAGGCACGTACACACCACATCCCTGCCACGACTTATGACAATGGTCGAGAGTAACATGACTGACTGACACCAATTCCAGACCTAAAGTCTGTAAATAACTCTGCAATCTTGTTTGGCACTTTATTCATGATGTTAGTCTTGATCACATATGCTATAAAATTCACAATCACAAGTTTCAGGTTACTGCAATTATCAGATCTGTAAAAAAGAGCCACTAATGTGACAAAAATAAGTGCCATTGGCAGATAGCTGTATATACATGGAACAGCTACATGATCAAGAGGGACATTATGAAAGAACTGCCTGGTACCAGTCCTACTCTGTCTACAGCACTCCAAAGCAATCAGTTTGCTCTTTTAAAGAGTGTGACTTTATTGTCTGGTGAGCTTATACTACTCACAAAACAATAATACTGCAAATTATGGCAGTGCCTGTAAAATGATGCATGCAACATTCTTCAAATAACATGACTTCTATAATTTTTGGAACATTCTCTCTTTCGCAGCCCACATTATGCAAGCTAACTTACAGATTGCACACTTTTACCTGGCTGCTGAGTGGAGCATGTTGGAGGAAGAAGCTTGTGATGGCCTCGTAACACACTGACTGCTGAGACAAGGCTTACCACCTCATTCCACAGCAGCCAGCCTGTGGCTTATAAAAGAAATGAACACATAATGGATTAAAGTGTCAGAGAAGTGACACAAAAGGTGATGGTGAGTTGCTAAAAGGACCAAGTACAGCCTCTTTGCTCATTTTGTAAACATTATTAGCAATCACTATGCACAACACCACACACAGATCAACACTACACTCCTAACAGATACTTATTGCTACAGCACACAATACTGTTACGTAGCACAAGCATAAACATTCTAGAGTGGCACAAAGTCAGTTGACTTGCACCACTCACAGAGGGACCAAGATAAAGTGTGCAACCTGTACTGACATTACACGGTGCACAATTTCATTGTTAAAAAGCACCATATCTTGCTGGCTAGCATTTATTATACAAGTTATTTTTTTCATTCAAATGTAAGCTTTGAAAGACCATCATATATCTGTGACATCAGAAAATTATGTGGGTAATGTATTTTTAATTTTTTATACCAACCTGCATGTAGCCAAGTTCATTACTGCACCTGGGTGGTGGAGTAGGTTATGTGCCTGCAATGGGTTTCACCCTCTCCCTTCTGCCACCTTCCTACACCATAAACATAATACTATACTATACACACTTCCATTACACTCACCTACATTCAACACATGCACATCTGACAGCTCTCTCATATCTACAAGGAAAGGGACCAATGTGTGTGGAGGAAGAACACACTTTCTGACAGGTGGCTCAACCTTCCCTGTACCTAGGGTATCCCCACCAACAGTGCCAAATGACATTTACATTATTAATAGTTGTCAAATAGCCTCAATTTCAATACTCCTCTGCTGTTTTAAGTATTTCACAATCCTCCTCTGCAGTTCACTGACCACACAGCAGCTGTTAATACCAAATATTTACTATTCAGGAGCATGTTTTGCTCTAAGCTGCTACTTACATCCAAATGCACTAAATTTTGCGACTTTAGTGATCTTACATATGTAGTGAGGTCCCTAAGCTTACACACTACTTAATCTAACTTATGCTAAGGACAATACACACACCCATGCCCGAGGCAGAACTCGAACCTCCGACAGGGGGGAGCTGCCCAGACCTGACAAGATGCCTTAGACCGCATGGCTCTTGCATATGTGATGTTAAATATTTCTACAATACAAAGGAATTAATGACATTAGCTGCTAGTGGCAATTGATTTAAATCAATGGGGAAAATTGAAAATTTGCGCTGGACTGGGATTCAAGCCTGGATCTCCTGCTTATTAAGCAGATGCGATGACCGTTGTGCCATCCAGATACAGTGGTTATCGCAACTGCACAGACTACCCCAGCACACCTCCATCAGATCAAAATTCGCAACTTATCCACACTCTACTGATGCCATATCCCTTGCCCATTATCCTCATTAATCATGGCATTTTGCTGACTCCCATAGGAATTCGAGCATGGTGTGCATCTGCACTGAAGTAATCAATTGGTCATCTTCACCTTAATTATATATGTGGTGCCTGTTCTTTCAGACATGACTAAAAGATTAGACACCACATATATGAAATATTTCTGCATAGCTGGAGAGTGACAAGTGTGGTTAGCATCAAAGCACAAATCACACAGAGTGATGCAATTTTCTGTAAAACAGAAGCGGCGTTTTCTCAGTCATTATGTTGCAGCTTCTAGCACATCTCTCGGCCCATAATGGGAGGAGAGGGAGGAGGTGGGTCTCATATTAAATGTACCTTAACTTCATTGCTACAATGCACAGCAATACTTTATACTCAGATTATTGTCCTCTCCTTTCCTATGGTTTGCAAAAATAACCTGACTAAGCAAGGTTTATTCCTGTTGGCTAATCATTCCTAATTCCCCATTGTTCACAGTACAATATGTTAAAGATGCATATGCTGATGTAACTTTATTCACCATGAAACAGGTTGGATGACAATTTTTTGATGAATTAAGGAGAATATTACCCAGCTCTCAGGGAAATATTGAAAAGCAAGCAACAGGAAAAATTTGAAAACTAGATAAATTACTCAAATGCAGTTCTCCAGGTGAGAAGTTTTGTGGATAATATTACAAAGTATCTGCAGTGTGAATATGAATATAAAATTTTGACAAACAGTTAACACAACAATTTTATTCATGACTTTTGTACCCAAAATACCAATGTTTGCTATATATTCAGAATCCAACCATGTAAGCATTCAGTATCTTTGTCACAAACTCAGACCTGCGAAAATTTTGGTAAACTGATTGAGATGCAGAATCCCTATGAGACAATATCAACAGCAGTAATGAATATTGGATAAACTGCTCCTCACAACATAGAGAAAGTGTAGGACTGTGTGTGTGTGTGTGTGTGTGGTGTGTGTGTGTGTGTGTGTGTGTGTGTGTTTGTTTCCTTCTGTCTATATATTCTGCCTGACAACTAATGTAAAGGTCTATTATTAAAAGTGCCCGACTGTTGTTTCCTCAGTCCTCCTAATATACATATCATCATTCCATTCTCAGATTTTCCATTGTTAAATGATTGAGTACAAATGCTTATATGTATCTTAAGACAAATTATTTCATTAAAAAGAATTCCATTCCTGCCATACAACAGAGTGTAATGTCAATATCCACACACACTGAAGAGGCATAAATGTCTATCTACAAGCTAATAAAATATGAGAAAAGGTAATAAATCTTTGAACAAATGGAATTTTCGTGAGAAGCAAAAACTGTTATTTATTTAACATAAATATTTTAAAAACAGTGAATCGATGTTATGAAAATAGTTTGCTACTCATCATGTAGAAGAGACGTTCAGCAGGCCGGCACGACAGAGAGACCACAATATCTGCTATACATCTGAGCTTTCAGCCAAAAGATCTTCTAAAGTAGAAGACACACACACACACACACACACACACACACACACAAAAAAAAGCAGAATTCACACACACGATCAGTCTCTGGCCACTGGATTTTCCATTGTTTAAGTTTAAACAGTGATTCTGGTATTTCTAGTATTGTCAAATGTTCTTAAAAGTAATTATGACAAAATGAGAATGACAGATAAAAATGAGAAGAATGATGCGAAATCAAAAAAATTATCTTCAACAGAATACTTAATTTTATGTAAAATGAAGGTGGAGGGGGAAGATAGGAAAGGAATTATTGATGTCAGCTGCATTGGGACTTATGCAGAATCAGCAGCGACAAGTGAAAATGTGTGCCAGACCGGGATTTCTTGCTTACGAGGCAGAAGTGTTAACCACTGAACCACTCGGACACAGTGTGTATCGCAATTGTGTGGGCTATCTCAGCACACCTCCCTGCCGACCCACACGCACACCTAGTGCCATCTATCCGCATTCCCTGTCTGTACTCTCCACAGTCGCTAATTTTAGATTCCCACTTGAGGTCTAACATGAATGTGCATCCACATTGAAGGGTGGATGCATTGCCCACTGTGGTGAATCAGTTATTGGAATGTGTGGTATGTGTTCTTCTGCACATCTGAAAGAACAGACACCAAGCATTCGCATAACATACTTGATTTTCCCTCTCTCTCTCTCTCTCTCTCTCTCTTGAAAGTACAGATCATCCTTCTTTAGTTTTGTGTATTTTTGTTGCTAACCAAGAAGTTACTTACCATTGCTATCTATCATTCCTTCTAATTACCCTCTTCTTTTTGCTATTCACCTGTCTTTCCATTAAAATTTTGCTACAGCATCCAATAACATGTTGTATCACCATTGACATGACTTACTATTTAGACATAATTTACACAGAAAGCAGCTTACATACCAATAAAAGTGACAGTGTACCATACAAGTTTTTCTACATGTTTATGAGGTGGGAAGAATATTTTCAAAATTGAAGAAAATTTAACTATTTCATGCTGTACATTTTATTTTACTACAAAATACCATCAGGCTTATGTTTTAACACATTTTTCTTATACAACGTATCAAAAGAACACAAGAAATTAATATACTGTAAATGCAGAACTCACTGGTATAATTGAAAATCACATCCACATGATTGTAAATCTGTCATCACTACTCACAAGCTTTCAATCTGTCTTCAATGAAGTCTATCACATAACGTTGTCTAATGGTATCAATTTCCATTTGCTGCGCGTATGTGCGTTTCATCTTCTCTTGCCTAACTAGGGTGGTGAAGATGCACGGCAACCTAAAATCAAACTGTTTTATGTTATCTAGTGTAAGTCTGTCCACTAGTTCCAATGATTCTGGCATCTTAACATTATTCGTCTTGAGAACAGGAACGGCTTTCATTTCACCGATGCTTTTTGGACAAAGAACTGTATCCCTTACTAAATGACAACAAAACTCATCTGATATAAACTTCTCACTTACATAAAATAAGATTTTTGTACTTCTCAGTTTGCAGTCCTCAAAAGCAAAAAATTGATCCATTCCTAACCCAGCAGAGTCCCATATCACATGACCCACAAGCTTATGTTTATCATACAACTCCTTCTTAAGAGAGGCAGCTTCATCATAATCATCATGTACACAAACTACACAATAGTCATACTGTTCAGGAATGGAAAACGGATGGGTTTCATTGACCGCTTCATTTATATATCGAGGAAGCAGGTCCACTGGCACTGAATTCAATGATTTACTTTTCTCAAGTAAAATTTCCTTCAGAAACATCTCCAGTTTTTCATGTGGCCATGTTAAAAGTTCAGGGGCTTTTAGTTCAGGAACATCTGGAGTGGGACTGTCAGGTGGCTCTACTGGAACATTCACATCGGGAACATACTCAGAGAGGTACTTCTTCTTCCCTTTCCTCTTCAGACCAAAGAAAAATTTCTTAATTTCTTTATTATTTCCTGCTTTTTGTGGAGTATTCAGTACAATGTATCCTCTGAGCATTGTCTTGTTACTTTCCCTCTCTAATTAGACATAGCCACCTGCAATAGAAAATCAATATGAGTCTTACTAACGTACTGCAACACCGGGAGGATATTACTAACACAGAATGCACAACACTATAGTATGGCTCAACTTTACCATGTTATAACCTGATATTACGAGCGTGTAGAAATGTTGTGTCTTCGCTGGGTATTTTTCTGTCTCAAATTGTTACCAAAAAGTGATTCAACCCAGTATTTATTAAAGAGCAACAATGTTCAAAGAAGCACTAAATGTTATGAACATGGATATAAAACAGAACTTTTAGAAATATTTATGTACACAAGAATTTTATTATACAAAACAAGCTGTTCATACAAAAAATTATAGAACAAAATTACACAGTTTATACTACAAATGTGGTGGTACTGTACAAATTTCTATTTTCACATACACATGACATAAAACTGTTACAATGAAAACTAGACAAAGCAACAGCCCCTTATACAAAAGAAGCAAAGTATTTTATATTTTAATTTCGTCTGTGGTACTCACATTAAAAAATTTATGAACAAAGGGAAAGTAAACACTGGCAGCAATGTTTGACTCAAATACACTTAAGATAATTTTTTGTGATAGTATTCTGAAGAGTCCCTACATTGGATTTGAAACAAAGAAAACGATTAGGATACCCCATGTAGTCTGATAACTTGAAACATCATCAGACACACAATCTCAATACAGTTTTACAACAAACACAATTAACTGGCATTTAGTCAGAAGCGGTGCACCAATGGCAACATATCAACGAAATGGTGGCCGTGGGTAACTTTGTGATGATCCCGCTGTGTTTATAAGCACATGAAGAGAGGACTCTATGTGAAATATGAAATAAAGAGGAAAATAAATAATAATAAAAAACCCTACTACTTTAATGTACATATGAAGCAATAGAAAATCTACTAACCACTTTATTTTAAACATTCCTTGAAATGTAGAATCCATGTCACAATGAATTTTCACTATAATTCAATACTTTGTTAACTGGTAAAAGCATGTAGGTATCTGAACATGACCTGAAGACAAAAACCAAAACAGTACATTTATATTACACTCTAATATGGTTATTACAGACTCCTCTTTCCTTAACGTTTAGCTCTCTTGGATTATCAAGTCACTGGAGGCAAATATTTACTAATATTCAACAGATTCAAGAGAACAAGTTACCTTCAGTAATTGCTCAAAATGCTCTAAGAATGATTTGTAAGAAACTAAGGTGTGACCAAGTTATAACACATGATAACAGTTGCTATAATGGACCAGACTCTGCTTCAGTGTCTTCAACCTCAAAAATAATCCACTGATACAATTATTATTAAGTGCAACGGTGTATGCAAGTATCTGCACATGTGCTCAATACAACTTTAAACTTGAGACATGTCACCTGGGCAAAAACTATTTTTGTTACTTTATAAAAAGACTGATAACTTATTTTGAAGTTTAAATCATTTATACAGTAGTGGAAACTAATGAGCAACACATTACAGAAAAAGGTCATTATGATCCCTGCCTTAACCATCCAGGATGAAAGGAGGATCCAACAAATTAATATAATTAAAAAAATATAATAATAATAATAATAATAATAATAAATCTAAGTGAGGCAAAAGTTAATAAAAAACTCTTGAATTCATGATCAATCTGTACAAGGTAATAATGCATCTAAGTACACAATAATACTTTTTATGGAGCCAAATAGCAATCATCAGAATGAGCAAGAAGAAGCATTTCCAATCAACGAGCAATGTGGGAGGTTGAGAGGAGCATGCTAACAATGGTGTTATTGGTGTAATATCATTTTAAACAATTGCTGGGCATGAATATAAGAGTCATTCTCTTGTGCATATGGTAATACTTAAAGCAATCATTTCCTTCAACTACTCACTCTTGCAACACAATGCAACTTCATAGTGAATGTGGAAGTGCGAAAAAAGCTTGTATGAAACCTTATACAAAACAACAAATGACTTACACAAAACAAGTTTACAAATTCAAATGATACAAAACATCCACTGGCTTTAAAAACTGGCAAGATCTATTCACTGCTGATGCATTTCAGTTACTGCTGCAAATTTACGATACATCTACATCACAGCCACATACCAAAAAGTTTTTTAGTGCCAAAACATTTTGTTCTGGCAAATATCTCTACTCCACACCATTTTACGGCAAATTTTACAGTATCTCATCAAAAAATCACAGAACATAAGAGCCTCATTCACAAAAACTTTTTGTGGGAATAAGGGAATAATGGTCTACATTACTCAATTAATGAATCTTGACACTTATAAATAAGCCAATGCACTAGAATGAATTATGAATATTCACATGTCTTATTACCAACTTGTTTTGGCATATGGTATTGCTTTGTCTATCATTGTTCCCTTATGTTTGCTGTTGTTATCATAAACACACATCTTGAAAACCAGGAGATGCACTGTTTAGCATGTAAACATAAATGGATAATCTCTTCTTCAGAAACACTATATTAGACTCATTCACTTTCAGAAAAACTGTCTGAATCACTGTCATTCATTATGGCATCACCTGTGGTACCTCCAGAGTATGACACTGGTGGATTTATAGTCAAATTCACAGTAACTTTATTTCCCACATGCACTGCTGAGGAACTTGTGATGCTCACATTTGTTGCAGGTAGTGGACTGGACTGTGATACTACTTGCATTATACATGTCCGTGCTTCATCATCCATCGGCAAGGAAGCAAGGGTATCTGCTATGGTGTCACCTGTGGGCTGTTCATTCCCAGCATTCACGTTTGAGGAAACTTCTGGCAAAATGCTGGTACTGGTGTGTACATCAATTGCTGAATGGGCATTCTCAATTTGTTGCGTTTCTGATGTTGAGTTCTGTAATTGTTTCTTTTGAATGAAATCACTCACACTAAGTCGCAGCTGTTCACGGAATGCTAACCTTCGTTCTTCATCATTCAGTCTATCTAAACATTTTCTTTTTTCTCTGAGAGGTAAGGTATATGTTGTATTTACACTTTGTCGCAACGCTACTTTCGATTTAGGATGCAGACCTGCTATACCTGAGAGGGGTAGTGGAATGTAGTTAGGAATACCATTTGGGAATATTGGTACACATTTTTCTCGGTGGGCTTGAACGCTGGACATCAATGACTGAAAAACGGCTCCACTCTGGATGCGGCGATAGAACTGGCTTGCATTAAAATTGTCTGTTAAGTAAAACAGCACTTTGCTGCTCCTCGACATCATAAATTCAAAACAGGAAAATATGTCTGCACCCGCACGATAAAAGCCATCATGAACCATACATCCTGTTAAGTCGAAAGTGCGGCACAAGTAATGCTTCAGTTCGTCCGCTGAATCATAGTCCTCTTCGTCTGCTATAATGCAAAAGTCGTAATACGACGGAAACTCCCTGCAAATTTTTTCAGCTAAGCTACAAATTATAGTTCGCAATTCATTATCCGTCAGGCCTTCAGCACGGTAAATGTCAATATCTGCGTCATTTGCATACTCACAGATCACTTCAATCGGAGTTTCGTTCACATTCTTGTTCTCTTCATTATTGCATACCTTCCCTGAATTAGGAGAGTCAACTGTAGACTTCACGTTCGCGGAACTATTATCCTTGTTGGCACATGCATCTATATCTTCAATACTTGCCGCATGTATGTGTTCTTTGTCCGATTGTTCAGTAACGCCGATAAGTTTCTGAGGATCAGATACTCGTTCTTGCCTTCCTTTACGCTGTTTCCTCCATGTCTTCCAAGCGCTGCGGAGCTTCCCTAAAAGCTCTGCCATTTCTTGTATTGTCGCCGCCCTGACACCTGTTGATTATGCAAACTTTACAAAACTACGGAAACTCTTTATGACTTACCTCCATAATAGGAGCAAGTTAAAAATCTGTTTGTTATAAATACAGAAGCACAAAACTGAAGATTTCCACTTTCTTCGTGTTACACGTACGTTTATTAGCACGACAAATGTCAGATTTCTCTCACATACTCAAAGACAATGCTTGTTGCGCTTACGTCAAACCTGCGTCAAACTGCTACAGAGAGTGTCTTTGGTGAATTTTATGGTCACGTTATTTCCTCATTTTTTTTTTTTTTTTTTAAACTGCGCAGTGCTACTCACTCCTCAATTACGTACAAATTAACAGTGTACTTCTGTGACAACATTAATGGGATAGATGTGATATATCTAACTTTTTGAACTCATAGCCAATGTTTAAGCATTTCTCTTCGTCGGCAGAACTATAGTACATTGCATATTTTATTTCCACAGAAATATTTCGATATTTCTCAAGATTAGGCTGACATACCGCAGAAAAACAAATATTTTCTCAACGCTCTGGATCTGTCTATCTTGAGAAGCCCATGATTTTGCAAAAACTTTGCAAATGTTGTTATTTTTATCGTATACTCTCCTTGTTTGACTTTTCCTTGGTGTCTGGATTCCCTAGCTATGAACTAGCAACAATCGAGACCTCTGATCACTAGTGTTCGTTTCCAGTTGATAACAAACTTAGCAAGCAGATAATACTTCGTGGAGTAGCACTGTATGTTGTCCTGATGCAAGTTAGGTGACAGTATTATGAGACAACATTGCAGCTCCTGCGCTATTCCGAATTACCATGCAATGTTCCTTTAAACATGCATGCATGTCCAAACGAACAGGCACTGTGGCGACTACAGCAGTTATGAAATACATGAAGAGTCATACTCGAATAGCCTAAAGGTGAGGTGCCCTCTCGCATTAAGGGGAAATCCGGGTTCGAGTCCAGGTCCGGCAAAGATTTTCATTGAGTCATGCTCGGATAACATTATAATAAGGCGAACACTCGCGATAAGTGGAAAATCCTGCTTCGAGTCCCAGTCCAGTACAGATTTACATTGTTGTCACTCCATTACACCGCTGATGGTTATCCATATTCACAGTTGTGAATACATTTCGAGTATTATGACAGGTGGGAGATGAGGCTCTACCAGACATGGTCTACACCTGAATACGAGAGAGCGAGACAGGCAGACTGGCTTTGCTTCTGCAGAAAACATATGAGGGGCTGCTTCAAGCAAAACAAGATCCCTGTTATTACTTGTCTCAGAGGGGTACAGCGCCTTTCTTATGTGGTATCGACAGCTATGATGCCACAATGTAGGTGAGTCCTTGTAGGTTGGCACTAGGAGAGCAAACGATTAACACCGACCACAGCACCCTCTAGCCCAACGCTGTGCAGCTCTACGGGCGCCGCTCCACATTCAGCCCATTTGATTCCGAGCAGACGACCGACCAACATTGTTTCATTTTCATAGTGGGCGAACCACTACGGATTTTGCCTGTGTAACTTTTGTGAGCTTTGATACATCCGGCTTCGCACCTATGTGCTCCTCAGTGCAAAGTTAGGCATTCACATTGAGCCGTAGTAAAAATTTGCTGTTTTGAAGAGCACGCTGCAGCACGTACGGTAAAGCAGTCGCCCTCCGTTTCTGGCGGTGGCGCCGCTGTGGCAATCGCAGCTTTGGTGTCTCACTCTGGTGGAAAAGGGGAAAGGTTGCCTGTTCATGTGCATTTAAGGGGTGCGATGAGATCGGAGAAGGTGGTGAGTTAGTCGGAGGTAGTTGGTCAGCCAGGGCAGTCTGTCAGTCTGAGTCTAGTCAGTTGGTCAGCCAGCTCAGTGTCGGGCAGTCAGTGTCTGTCTGTCTGTCGGTCTGCCGTACGTTAAGGGGGTCAGTCGGAGTGAGGCTGGGTCAGTCTCGCGTCACCAGTTGCTGGCCTGTCTCTCGTTTACATTTCTGCTGCAGTTAGTGTCTGTCTGTCATCGGAGTGCTAGTATGTCTGTCCTTTGGATCAACTTTAAAGCCAGAAAATGAGAGTTTTGCCACTCTGCCAGTAACAGAACTCAGCTAGTGGTCGCCCGGTCAGGGCTGAGTTCCTGCATCTGAGTCTGCGCATTAGGCTGTCAGTCTGCTCGAGTTGCTCGAGCAACGGTCATTGGCGGTTGTATCGATCGGTTGGTCGGTCGCTCACTGATACACCAGATGACTTGTCTGCCTGGAGGGTCTGCGCATGTGAGGTGGCCACGTGAGTCCAGTGGCTGCGCCGTACAGCGAGGCATAGTGGCTTCGTGGCTGGCACGAGAGTGACAGGAGCCAACCTACGACATCAGTCTGGCCAATACGAGTTGCGACTTTCTGCGCCAGTTGAAGCGGCTGACAGCGGATGGTTCTTGAGAGCGTTTTGAGGGTGCTGCGCCAGGTCTTCGCCAGAAATCGCAGTTATTAGAAGTTAAGTGACTGTAAATATGCTGTTCATTTACTTGTTAAATTTTATTTGTTTTCTTGGTCAGTCTCTCGTCCCCAGCTTACTCTTTTGTTTCTCGTCAGCATTTGTTAGGCAGTTAGTGTCTGTCGGTCGGTCTGCCGTACGTTAATAGCTGCCTCTGCCATGTTTGTTGGATTCGGTGTAATCTTGCGAGGCGCTATATGTGTAATGTAGAACATGTTGTACTCTTTATGTAAGTCTGAATTTCATGGGTTTTATTTAAATAGCAATTTTTATAAAGTTGCCACCCTTCCACCATAAGAGCCCTTTTAAAAACAAATTGTACTTTTGGTGGCAAATAATATTTTAGTATGAGTGTTTGTACCATTTACATCCCTCTTACGGGGTGCGTAGTTAATGTGTTTGTGTGAGTTGTTAAAATTTTTAGTTTAAAGTAATCTTGTGTGTTGCAGATTTGCACCAGTGCAGTTTTTCAGAGGTCGTTGTGAGCGTTCGTGACTACGGCCATGTTGAAAGGGAGCAGAAGCTTCTCAGCCCGAAGGCTCCTACTGTAACAATTTTTGTTTTATTCTGCCTCTGAATAATTGTAACTTGATATTTCATGGGTGCTTTTCTACTTACAGTTTTAAATCTGTTTTGAAAAAGCTTTTAGGAATAAAATTCACATTTGTTAAATTGTAACTTGATATTTCGAGGGTGCTTTTCTGCTTATAAATTTTAAATCTGTTTTTGAAAAGGCTTTTATGAATAAAATTTCCATTGCTTGAAATTTAATTTGTTTCCATCAGTTACTCCTTGGCAACTACTTCCTCGCTCACATAGTGTGTTAATGTTCTTGCTGAATCGCTAGTAAAAAAGTAAATTCTTTAAGAAAGGATTTTGAAAGTAAATACCATGGTTTACACGTTATTATGTATTTCAAGTTAAGATTTTTGTGATATAGTAGAACCACTTTTACCTTAATAGCAGTACCGTGAGTTCTACCTCACCTGCTCCTCCTAGCTTCCTACATTCGGCCCACCCTTAAGTTTTCAGGAGCAGACCCACGTGCCGCCTTCCAGGCGGGATATTCAAAAGAGTGGTGATGAGCAGGGACTAAATTTTTTTTTTCCTCTCCACTTACCTGCATTTTTGCTCGGTACTGCTTTCTTTCCGTGCTAGCCCAGTGTGACTGCATGTGCGAGTGCTTCCACCCTTCGCTCTAAGACTTTATTTGTATCAACCATGGCTTCGCCACAGGAACAGGCTTCACTGTCCGATCTTGTACTTTTTCAGGCTCAGCAAATGACGCAACTGCTTGCTGCCGTAAATGGACTGGTCACACTACAAACTGCAGCTGCTACGGCGCCTCCGACGCCACCGCCTGTACCGACGCCGGCGACGCCTCCAGCGCTGCCATTTCGTGCCTTCAATCCTGACGTTGAACGCTGTTCAGAATACATCGCCCAGATCCAGGCACACTTCACAGCATGCAACATACCAGGTACAGAGCGGCTTGCCTTTTTCATTGTTGTGTTTGACCACGTGCTCCTAAAATTGTTTCCCACCACTCGCCCAGAAACTAAAACTTACGACGAAGTGATTGATGCTTTGAACTCTCACTTATGTGACAGTGTATATGTGGTAGCTGCAAGCTACAAATTCTTTCGTCTCTGGCGTGGTCCTACTCAGTCAAATAAATCGTGGTTAGCGGACCTTCAGGGACTAACGTCTGATTGTGACTTTAATTGCTCCTGTGGGCGCTCGTATGCGGATACACTACTGACCATTAAAATTGCTACACCAAGAAGAAATGCAGATGATAAATGGATATTCATTAGACAAATATATTATACTAGAACTGACATGTGATTACACTTTCGCGCAATTTGGGTGCATAGATCCTGAGAAATCAGTAACCAGAACAACCACCTCTGGCCGTAATAACGGCCTTGATACGCCTGGGCATTGAGTCAAACAGAGCTCGCATGGCATGTACAGGTACAGCTGCCCATGTAGCTTCAACACGATACCGCAGCTCATCAAGAATAGCGCCTGCCGTATTGACCAGACGTTTTCAATTGGTGAGAGATCTGGAGAATGTGCTGGCTAGGGCAACATTTGAACATTTTCTGTATTCAGAAAGGCCCGTAGAGGACCTGCAACATGCGGTCGTGCATTATTCTGCTGAAATGTAGGGTTTTGCAGGGATCGAATGAAGGGTAGAGCCACGGGTCGTAACACATTTGAAATGTAACGTCCACTTTTCAAAGTGCCGTCAATGCGAACAAGAGGTGACCGGGACATGTAACGAACGGCGCCCCATACCATCACGCTGGGTGATACGCCAGTGTGGCGACGACGAATACACGTTTCCAATATGCGTTCACCGCGATGTCGCCAAACACGGATGCAGCCATCGTGATGTTGTAAACAGAACCTGGATTCATTCGAAAAAATGATTTTTTGCCATTAGTACACGCAGGTTCAAATGGCTCTGAGCACTATGGGACTTAACATCTGTGGTCATCAGTCCCCTAGAACTTGGAACTACTTAAACCTAACGAACCTAAGGACATCACACATATCCACGGCCGAGGCAGGATTCGAACCTGCGACCGTAGCAGTCGCGTGGTTCCGGACTGCGCGCCTAGAACCGCTAGACCACCGCGGCCGGCGTGCATGTAGGTTCGTCGTTGAGTACACCATCGCAGGCGCTCCTGTCTGCAATGCAGCGTCAGGGGTAACCGCAGCCATGGTCTCTGAGCTGATAGTCCACGCTGCTGCAAACGTCGTCGAACTGTTCGTGCAGATGGTTGTTGTCTTGCAAACGTCCCCATCTGTTGACTCAGGGATCGAGACGTGGCAGCACGATCCGTTACAGCCATGCGGATAAGATGCCTGTCATCTCGACTGCTAGTGATACGAGGCCCTTTGGATCCAGCACGGCGATCCGCATTACCCTCCTGAACCCACCGATTCCATATTCTGCTAACAGTCATTGGATCTCGACCAACGCGAGCAACAATGTCGCGATACGATAAACCGCAATCGCGATAGGCTACAATCCGACCTTTATCAAAGTCGGAAACGTGATGGTACGCATTTTTCCTCCTTACAAGAGGCATCACAAGAGCGTTTCACCAGGCAACGCCGGTCAACTGCTGTTTGTGTATGAGAAATCGGTTGGAAACGTTCCTCATGTCAGCGCGTTGTAGGTGTCGCCACCGGCGCCAACCTTGTGTGAATGCTCTGAAAAGCTAATCATTTGCATATCACAGCATCTTCTTCCTGTCGGTTAAATTTCGCGTATGTAGCACGTCATCTTAGTGGTGTAGCAATTTTAGTGGCCAGTAGTGTATAATGATTAGAGACGCTCTTGTGCAGAATGTGGTGGATCACCGCAACCGTGAGCAAATCCTAAAATTTAAAAGCCCATCCTTGCTGGAAGTAGTGGACTTGCTACACAGACAAGATACATATTGCTACTTCCGCATTCGACGTGACTCTGGGTGTGTGTACTGTTAGTGCGGCACAACACGCGCCCTCCCGCCCGGCACCGGCACAGCATGCCACACCGCTCCCCTTGCACGCAAGTAAACAAGTTTTCAACCAGGCACCCACTGAGAAACCGAAATCATGTCCGAACTGCTTTCGTGCCCACCCACGGGGCAGTTGCCCATCCTGTCAAGCACAGTGTTATTTTTGTAATAAGAGAGTACATGTGAAAGCTGTGTCTAGTAAGAGAAACTCTAATTAACGACTTGTCTCCCGTTCCCATGAATCGCGTCGGCGTCACCACAACGGAAACAACCTTGATTATGATTCTCATCAGCCTATGGTTGTTAATGCCATTTATTCAAAGCCTTCTGCTTCACGTGCTTCTACAGCTCGTCGTGTGAATCAACAGGCTTTGCCAGACACTTACACTCGTATCCAGCGCGATGCGAGGAAACTTTTTGTGACTTTGAACATTTGTGGATGTTCTGTTCGCATGCAGCTGGACACTGGTACGTCAGTCTCTTTACTGAACAGATCAGCATATGACTTGCTTGGTTCGCCCCCGTTTCGTCGTTCACAATCCACACTGACTGCATTTACTGGACAGGAAATCTCACTGCTCGGCGTGTGTAGTTTGCAAGCCACGTATAGTACAACGACGAAAACATGTGTCTTTTCATGTGCTCCGCTCTAGTGATGCTCCAAACATTTTTGGCATGGACGCATTTGAACTTTTTGGCCTCGCAATTCAGGACAATGTACTTTGCATCAACCTTAGTGGCCACGCAGACAGTGTTGCGGCACTATGCGATGATTTTGCTGAACTCTTTTCTGATGGCCTTGGTTGAACCACAGACTTTGCAGTGCATGTTGTAGTTAAAGACAATGCCATGCCTGTTTTCCGGCGCGCACGCCCGCTACCACACGCACTGTGCAACGCCGTAGCTGGTGAACTTAAGCATTTGCAAGACAGTGGTGCCATTGAACCTGTTTCTGCTTCGCCTTGGGCTTCGCCTATAGTGTGTGTGAAAAAAGCAAACAGTCGTCTCTGTATTTGTGCTGACTTTAAGTCTACCATAAATCCCCAGACAGTTTCCCTTACCGCGTCCTGAAGACATTTTTGATAAGCTTGGTGCGGGAAAATTCTTTTCCACGATTGACTTGCAGCACGCATACTTTCAAATTCCGCTCGACGAACAGTCGCAGGGCTATTTTGTGATCAACACCCACCTTGGCGCCGGCCGCGGTGGTCTAGTGGTTCTAGGCGCGCAGTCCGGAACCGCGGGACTGCTACGGTCGCAGGTTCGAATCCTGCCTCGGGCATGGATGTGTGTGATGTCCTTCGGTTAGTTAGGTTTAATTAGTTCTAAGTTCTAGGCGACTAGTGACCTCAGAAGTTAAGTCGCATAGTGCTCAGAGCCATTTGAACCATTTTGAACCCACCTTGGCTTGTTCAAGTTTCGCCGCCTTCCGTTCGGTTGTCCTTCGGCTCCTGCTATTTTTCAATCTTACTTGCAGCAGTTGTGTGCCACTGTCCCTGGTTGTTCCAATCATCTGGACGATATTGTCGTATCAGGTCGCACCCCTGACGAACATTTGCAGAATTTATATGCCTTATTTACTGTACTTTTGCAGGCAGGACTAAAGTGTAGCAGAGAACAGTGCAATTTTTTTCAAACTGAGATTCAGTATTTAGGACATATGATTAACGGACAAGGTATCCACCCCTCACCGTCACATCTCCGTGCGATTAGACTTGCCAGCACCCAGGAACTTGAAAGAACTTCAGTCTGTGTTGGGCAAAATTACATACGGACAGGGTATCCACCCCTCACCGTCACATCTCCGTGCGATTAGACTTGCCAGCACCCAGGAACTTGAAAGAACTTCAGTCTGTGTTGGGCAAAATTACATACGGACAGGGTATCCACCCCTCACCGTCACATCTCCGTGCGATTAGACTTGCCAGCACCCAGGAACTTGAAAGAACTTCAGTCTGTGTTGGGTAAAATTACATATTATGTTCGGTTTAAACCAAATGCAGCGCAGATTGCAGCGCCTTTGCATCGCCTTCGGCGTAAGAACGGTCCTTTTTTTGGTCTTCAGAATGTGATGCTGCTTTCCACAAGCTCAAATCTGCTTTGTTAAGTGATCGGTGTTTGATTCCTTTTCATCCCTCCAAACCAGTTGGTTTCGCTGTCGATGCATCTTCTCATGGCATCGGAATGGTTCTCTCACACCGCATTAATTCTGTCGATCACCCGATCACCTTTGCGTCTAAGTTGCTCAATTCTGCCCAGCAAAACTATTCTCAAATTGAGAAAGAAGCTTTAGCTGCTGTGTGTGGAGTGACAAAATTTCATGATTTTTTGTGCGGTAGAAAGTTCTATTTGGTCACCGACCATAAGCCTTTGACGTCGTTGTTTCACCCGTCAAAGCCAGTTCCGGCCCATACTGCACAAAAGTTGCAATGTTGGTCTTTGTTTTTGTCTAACTACAATTACGAAATTTTGTTTCGGCCTACGACTCAACTTGGCAATCCTGATGCTTTGTCTCGTCTACCTATCAGTCCTGACGAAGTGTTTGATTCTTTCAAATTGTCATGCATGTTTATTGATTCGCAAGATAAGGAATTAGCTGATGGTTTTCCGATGGCTTTCCGTCGCATTGCTTCCGCGACAGCCACCGATGCTTCGGTGCAGATTGTTTTGCAGTATATTGGTACTCAATGGCCTCCATTTGCTAAGCAGATTCGTGATCCACTTGTGCTACCACCTTACTTTGCGCAACGTCACAACTTGTCTGTACACCGCGGTGTTATCTTGTTACGAACTGACAATGATCAGTCTCGTGTGGTTGTACCTCGTTCGTGGCGGTCGGAAATCCTCTGATTGATGCACACTGGACATTGGGGTATTGTGCAGACGAAGCAATTAGCGCGTCGTCACTGCACTGGGTTCGGCATTGATAAACAAAATGAGAATTTGCTTGCTACTTGTCGCTCTTGTGCAGAGTATCAGTCTGCTCCCTGCCAGCACTTCCTTGCATAGCCGACTCCTACTGCGCCTTGGCAGCACGTTCATATTGATTTTGTGGGTCCTTTCTGGGACTCCCGCTGCTTAATAGCTATTGATGCGCACAGCAACTTTCCTTTTGTTGTGCCTATGTCTTCTACTACATCTGCCAGTACTGTTCGGGCTTTGACATCTATTTTCTGCGTTGAGGGCCTTCCTGAAGTTATTGTCTCCGACAATGGCCCCCAATTTGTGTCCTCCAAGTTTGAACCATTCTGTGCTGCTAATGGCATTCGCCATCTGACCTCAGACCCGTTCCACCATCCCGTCGAACGGTGAGGTGGAACGTTTTGTGCGTACATTTAAGTCGCAGATGAGCAACTTGCGCGCCACGCACTCTCGTAAGCGCACACTATGGATTTTCTTTGCTTCATATCGCTCCCAGCCGCGAGGCACCCGTTCCCCAGCGGAATTACTACATGGCCGCGCCCATGCTATTGCCCCCGCCATTGTGCACTCCCGCTGCTTCGCCTCATTCTGGCTTGGCGCAGCATGATTTGGTGTTCTGTCGTGTTTTCTCTGGCAGGCAACATTGGGAGCAGGGGCGCATTCTTCGCCAGCTTGGTCGCACCTTGTTTTTAATTTCTGGTCCCTCCGCCACTGTCAAGCGACACCGGAACCAGATCAGTTTGTGCCGTCCTCGGTTTTCTGCCGCTGGTTGTTTTCCAACAGAATTGTTGGCTTCGTGGCTTCCACCGCCTCAGCCCACGACTCCACTGATGGCACCTCCACCGCTGGCGCCTAAGCAGCGGACGCTCCTGCCGCCCCGGCGACTGCTGGTCCAGTCTCCTGCACCAGGCGAGCGCCTCTCGCCGCCACCATGGCTCCACCTCCGGCCACCGCCTTGGCCGCCGCCGCCATGTTCCTCCGCGGTGCCGGAATTGATGGACGCTGAGGCTGCCGTCACGCCTCCGCCACCGCCGCTGTTGCCCATGGAGGTATTTATCACACCGCAATTGACAGATGCACGTTGTAACCAGTTTGCACGTGACGAGAGCCCCTCCTTGCCCAATAAACTCGCTGGCAGCAACAGTCAACCCTGCAGGAAAATGTTTGCCCCCTTAGCCCAAAGGCCAACAGCGATAACTCACAGCAGTCGCCAGGATGCCGAGTACTCAGGCACATCTGTCCAGCTCTGTGTTCGAAACACCACTCAGCACCACACAGTCCCAGAGGGGACTCATAACCCAGTCATTCGAGCATACTCAGTAACAGTGCGCTTCCTGGGGAGGTTTTCAACGGGGCGTTTTCCTCGCCACCTCGCGAGCAATTCGGGGACCTGGGTGAACAGCACATCCCAGCAGTTCCGCTGTCTGCCCTCCCCAGTTGCTCCGCTCCTGGGTCTCTCCACACATCGTTAGAAGCCCCACTCAACGACAGTGCGCCGTTTCAGGGGGGAGGGATGTGGTATCGGTAGCTGTGATGCCACAACATAGGTGCGCTCTCGTTGGTTGGCACTATGAGAGTGATCGATCAACACTGACCACAGAACCCTCTAGCCTGACGCTGTGCAGCTCTACGAGCGCCACTACAGATTCAGCCTATTTGATTCCGAGCAGACGACTGACCAACATCGTTTCATTTTCATAATGGGCGAGCCACTACAGGTTTTGCCTGTGTCAATTTTATGAGGTTTGATAAATCTGGCTTCGCATCTACGTGCTCCTCAGTGCAAAGTTAAGTATTCATGTTGTTATATATTTCAAGTTAGTATTGTTGTGATATAGTAGAACTTCTTTTACCTCAATAGCATTACCGAAAGTTCTACCTCACCTGCTCCTCCTAGATTCCTACATTCGGCCTACCCTTCAGTTTTCAGGAGCAGACCCACGCACCACCTTCCAGGTGGGATACCAAATCTTAGGATAGGGTCAATATACACGCACCCAGTTGTGGATCAATTTAAAATGACATGAGTACTACAAGATACTTAAGAGTACACAGAAAAGAAAGGTTAACTTATTTTATTATGATATTAGAGGACTGAGTTAGAAGGAAGAAGAGCTCCTTGTTTGCTTGGAAAATTTGGAGAGCTGTGGGGCCCAAAATGATTGTATTAACTAATATAGCAGAGCTCTTTAGTCAATGATGGTCCTATCTTTTCGCTGTATGTACATGTGTCTTTGCCATGTATTGCTACTGGGCAATAAAATGTTTATATTTCGCATTTTCTGTCTCAGTCTTTCGACCATGAGCATCCTCACTTGGATCCTCTCCACATTAGTGACCCAATGACGAAGGTCAGCACCTACCATAGATTATCTTGTGTCCTGCATCTCATCTCATACGTGACAATGATGAAACCATTTCGCAACTATGGTGCCAGAGAACGAAGAGTAGAAGACAGTGACTTTTATGGTGTTAAGTGTAGTGCTTTGCACCACCAAGAACAACTTTCACATTTTGTAAAACGTGAAAGTGACGTTGTTTCAGGCAGTGCCACTGGTGTCAACAATGATCCCACTGTATCCAAACAATGTGCACCAACTACCAATTTTATAAGTGATGTTGATAATAGTACAACCAGTCTGCATACTAATATTATTTATTTGCTGCTTTCTTTTAGTCTGATATCTATATAAAACAACAGTCCGAATGTTGCACATGAACTGGCATGAATATAGCATATAACATAATTACGTAATTGCGAATGTTTTAGTAATAACTAAGCATTACACTGTTTAAGGGGGAAAATCTACATAGAATGTCTATATAAAAAGACAAATAATAAAAACAATTGAGTTGTAGCAGCTTACGTGAGGGTGCATGTGATTCCACTGGCGCCACTTGTGCATGCATTCCATCGACCGTGGCTCTCGTTGTATCATCTTTTCTGGGTTATGAATCCCCTCTGGGACTGTGTGGTGCTGAGTGGTGTTTCGAACACGGAGCTGGACAGATGTGCCTGAGTACTCGGCATCCCGGCGATTGCTGTGAGTTATTGCTGTTGGCCTTTGGGCTAAGGGGGCAAGCATTTTCCTGCAGGGTTGACTATTGCTGCCAGCGAGTTTATTAGGCAAGGAGTGGCTCTCGTCACGTGCAAACTGGTTACAGCGTGCATCTGTCAATTTCGGTGTGATAAATACAGCGACATGTATTGAACAACTTGTTAACAGCAACGAGCAGCAGGGGGATATTTTACGGTGGCCACCAGGATTCCTGAAGCTATTGGTCTCATTGGCACCTGTTTGAAATTATCTACGAAGAGTGTTTAGTAAGTACTATACTTAAAGACTGTAAAGTCTGCCCGGTGTGAGCTGACCAGGAATACAGTTTCCTTATGCCTTTCAGTGACCCCTTAAGGGGCTGTGTGTCTTAATCTGGAAGCTCCGGTAAAGGTATACCTTGATTTTTTAAAATCTTATTTGAATTACTATGTAATTATTGTTTTAAATGATCTCCTACATAGCTTCTTGTTATTACTGGGAATGTTAACTTGCAATGTTGTGAGTAGGCTGCTCCTATATTGAAGTTCTAATAGTTGAATTTTCAATTGCCCGTTTAAATATTACTGTGTTTGTTAATTTTTATCAAACTTGTTTTGTTGTTTGTTGTTTGCTATATATTGACAGCCTTTTATTGGCAACCCAATAGTTTATTTAAGTACTGAACGTAATTTGTATGGAACACGCTTGTTGCCACTCGGTTAAGTACTACTGATGCTTTGGTTTTACATGGCAGTAGCCTTTGAGCAGCTTGGCTGTGTCTTGTCTAAATGAGTGCAGAATAATCAGTGGAGATGTATGCATTTTAATGTTTTTTATTTAATATTTGGTGAAATTATATTCAAGTCCCATTGTGGGATTAGCCCACAGTTGTGATCTAGTTGTGGGGACAGAGTGTCACTGCAGGTTTATACATTAATTAAATGTTTGTGGTCGGACTACCATTGTGTTGCACAGCTGACATTTTTTGATTACTGTTTGCAGTTTTATGTATAATGCAAATGTCCTTAACCATTGTAAATTTAATGTAAAAATCTTGAGCATTTATATGTATTTTGCAAGTATCTTGGTAACTGTCAGTTGACTCATGACTGAATTGTTATTAAATGAAAATATTTGTTTGAGAATGACAAATGATACATCAAGTTGGACAACCCTTCCACGTATTTTCCTTAAATTAATCCTGATCTTTGTCTTGGTCTCAATAACAACTTTAAAAAATTAAAACTAAAAAAGTTACATGCTACCATTTGGCCATCTGGTGCACAGATATCCAGAATTTGGAAGCCACACGCTACTGGTATTTTACACTATGCAGCATTGGTGATCACAAATTTTGTAATTTATAATTCTGGACTACACTACTATACACCCCAACACTACACTGCACAGCACAACCACCACATGACACTACACTACACTACTGTATTTAGTATCGGTTAGCTTCCTGGTACTCTGAGACGCAACTCAGAAGTCACAGGGGCTGCCCTGCTGTGCCACCCAAGGTGTAGAGACTGGGTGATGGCTGTCAGGGTCTCAGGAAATCCTTCCTGGTCTTCCCCAAATCTCACTTCCTCACTGCTTCCAGAAGGTTGTTGCAGGTGAATGTTCTGTAGTGGTGTGTCTTGTTATCATGATGTGTGGTCTTTTCTTGGTTGTCTCTCAGCCATGTAGGCTTGCCGTTCATAAGCTGATATTTTAGCTGTCAGCGAGCTCAGCTTATGCCACAGTTCCTCTTTCCTTGTTATAGACTGTTGCAATTCCAAATGCGCTCCTGTTCAGGTCTGTAACATCCTGTCTAATGGTACATTCCCAGATGAGATGATATGATCTGTAGTGCTGATTGCTCCACATTCACAAGTGTCTGTTGTGGGCTGTCATTTTTAATAAGTAGCTGGGATACAGATCATGACCTGACAGGTAGTGTATAGCTGTCTTGGTCCGACAGAAGTATGTCATTACTCCTCTTATATTATGAAGCAACTCCTCCCTGTTTCTGGCCTGTCCCAGATTTCTTGCCTTTACTTCCTTATTCAATACAGCTCTGTGGCTAGTATCTCCTTTACCTTATATTCGCTCTTTTTGAGCCAGTATTGTGCACCTCTCTCTCTTATGGTTAGGTCTAAAGGTAGCAAGCCTAATCCTACCAGCAGCACCAAAGTGCTCACAGTTCTTACGTTTTTGGATCTTTGAGTTCAAACGCTCGACCCATAGCACACAATAGTGGGTAAGATTGCCTTGTGGTAAGTTTCTATTGTACTTAGCGGCAATCTGAAAACTTCTTTGACCGACTGTTGCTTTTTTATTTATTATTTTAATGCCTCTCTCTCAGACGATTTCTACATGTACATGGAAGTTTTGTTTTTCGTCGATGTTAATTCCAGGGTACCTACATACTTCTTTTCTTTTCATAGATTGGTCATTTGTTCTGACTGTGGGATTTCGTGTTCTTGATAATGTTCTTTTTAGTAACATATAAACTGTTTTGTGCACTGCTATCGTTAGTTTGTTTTCTATGCACCAGTTGCTTAATCTTTCAAGAACTATCCTACTGTCTAATTTAGCTCATTTGTTAGCAGTTATTGTAATTAGCAGATCGTCTGCATAGGCGATGCAGCTGCTAGTGTTTATTGTACTCTGAAGCTGGTTCAGTCATGACTCAATGGTAACATCCCAGAACTACCACGAACAGAGCCCTCTGGGCAGCCTTCGGTGATGTCTTTCACAATTTTCTTTCTGGTACATTCTAACTGCACCTTCCTGTATGTGGAATAATTTCGTAGACCCTTATAGAGATACCTGCGATGGTCTTCTGAACAGGGCAGGCCACCACAAATTATCAAATGCCCCAGTTATATCAATGATTATGTCTATATTGTACTTATCACCTGAGGTGTTCACAAGTACACTGCGCGATTTATTATATTCTTGGTGGATTTCCCTTTCTCGAAACTGTTCCACAGTTGGATCATGTCTACTGTCTGTCTGTGGTCCCTCAGGTGGCTACAGATTTTACCAAACAACTGAGCTGTAAGATTTCAGTTCTCTTGTGTCTTTGTCTTTCCTTTTTTTAATATAATTATATTCAAGATTTTCCAGATTTGGGGGGCCAGCCCTCCAAAAGACATTCGTTTAATAACACTATTATATATGGGACGATTTGGTACACTAGCTAATGCAACGTTTCTGCCAGTTTAGTATTTTATCCATCCTCAGCAACTGTAGTCGTATATGATGAAATAATAAGCAACCAGTTGCATATAAGAAATTTAATTTCTTTACTGGTTTCAGACACTTAGCGCTCTTCTTCAGAAGGCTGTACAGGAAAATACATCACACATAACTAGAAGCCAAACAAGAATATTAAAATTAGGGATGAAAAGTTAAAAAAAAATTAAAATTTAAAGATAAAAATGGTACGTACTTATACCTATCGCATCATTTGCGAGTGTTAACAATAAGGTGCATACAGCAAAATACCATGCTCCTAAAAAGTACAAGGGAACAATAATTAATACAGTACTGAATCCATTAATACAATAAGAGCTCTTAGATGCTTACATGTGGTACATTGTGACTGTAAAAAAATTAGTATAAAGAAGCGAAACAATAAGTGCAAGCATCATGACAGAACAGAAGCTAATCGGCCAATGACATGCATATCTTGAAGTTGGGTTCAGAGTGGGGGTGAAAGTGTGATAAAATAATAAAACCATAAAACAAAGTAACTATAGTTATCATAAGGCATAAACCAAATTGTAAGTGGATGTAAGCAGTGTAGTAAATTACCTGAAACCTACAGATAAATCAAAGAAGTTAATATCGAAGACAAGTGGCGCTATGGATGGGAAATTTGGGTACTAATCTCCATACAACAGTACGTAGGTGAGTAGCATGTTTATAGGGAACTTGTCAACAAAAACGAAGTGTGAAGCATGTCATGGGACATGATGTGCTTTACTCTTTGCTTTTGTTGACAGGTTCTCTACAAACATGCTACTCAACTCATTACAATGAAACGAAATGAGTATGGTATTGGTGGCTGGGAGGCCCCGTCTTGGAAGTTCGGCCACCAAGTAGAAGTCTTATTTCAGTCGACCCCACATTGGGCGACTTGTGCACATATGATGAGGATGAAATGATGATAACACAACACACAGTCCCTGAACACAGAAAATCTCTAACCCGGCGTTAATCAAACCTGGGCCCACTTGCATGGAAAGCAAGTATGTTACCACCCAGCTAAGCAGGCAGACATCTCACTACGGTTGTATGGAGATGAGTGTCCAAATTTGTCATCTATAGCGCAGCATTAGAAAAAACTAATTTGTTTTATTTAGCACACAGTGCCAAAATAGACCTAACAACTTAATTTTATTTCTGTCAGTGTTTCTTCCATGATTGTATCACTTCCATAAAATGAAGAACAACTGCTTCAAGTAACAATCGTGATTTTATTTTAATGCACAATGCATTTCCAGACTTGTGGGCTCATCTTCAGGAGAGTTGACAATCTACTATATCGATTATTTTTCCAGATTTGGTTAATTTTGGTCCTGTTAAGATTACAGTGGTATATTACAAATCAGACACATTGTGAATATAAGTTTACAAAACTAACACTAATAGAAAAATAACTTACTGTTTGCAGTGGTGGACACATGGTTTTCGAAGCACAGCATGAGTAAGCATGTTTAACTAAATACACACACCTTTTGTTCTACAGTGCGTTTTGTAAACACAAGTCAAAATAAAGTCAAAGAGTTTAAAATGTAAAGATGCTGCATTTCTATAAATACATGGGTATTAGTGTGTCAAAAGAAATACAAAGCCTTTATATTATTAGTTATATAGGATATCATTTAAAAACAAATTTTTGTGAATATTTTAAAGATGGATTATGTTATCAAATGGTTAAACTATTAAATACTTGTTTCTTTAGGAAAAAATAAACTTTTCAAATTACTGAAAAAACTGTGGCTGCTAAACTCTGTTTGTTGATTCTACATGTCTTCAGAAGATTTTACTTTGTGTAACGTTATTTCTAGTTGTTCTAGTAAATCAAGTCTTTCACCATGGTTTTCTGTGTGGATTACTGTTAGGCTGTTGTGGATGTCATTTAGTCTGTGTCTATTATGGAACACATGGTTGGCTATTGTGGATTTGTCAAAGTGGTTAAGTCTAAAAGCACCAGCATGTTCTTTGTATCATGTGTGGAACATCCTTTCTGTTTTGCCTATTTAAAATGCAGGGCTTCTCTTACATTGTAATTTACATATTCCACTGGGGTGTTGTGTTGTTGGGGTGTTTGTGTTTACTGTGTGATATAAGTGGTGCCCAAGTTTGTTGTTTGAGGAGAATAATATTTTAATATTTTTATTTCTAAATAAGTTAGTAATTTTTTGCGTTACTATGCCTAAGTAGGACATGCCTGTGAAGAAATGTGCTATATCAGTTGTTATTCTTGTACTGCTTCTGTTACTGACGTTGTTCTGTAATTTGTTGGATAGTTTGTCTATTGATTTTTCTGAATACCCGTTATTTACTGCAGTTGCTTTTATTGTATCAGTTTCTTGTGTTAATGCTATGAATTTCAAAGGTTATGTGTGTGCCCTGTTCAGCACAGATTTAAATGCAGCATACTTGTGTGTGTTTGTAGGGTGTGATTATTTATGTATTGTGATACCAGTGTTAAGTTGTTTTCCCCTAAATATAAAAAGTATGTTCTTTTACATTAATGATAAAAGACGAAGAAATGAATTAAAATTTGTGTCACACCCATGACTTGAAGCCAGGTCTCCTCCTCATTAGGCAGATGCGCTAACCATTACACCATTGTAGCAATAGTGCCAAGACAGCTGCATGAACTACCTAGCCAATGCCCTCTTAAATAATCGACATTGTTGAGTCTCTCCAGTATTGGAATACCACACCAGCTTTGTACATAAAGGGCAAATCCTGCCAGTACCTCAAGCATAGGTGATCTATTAATCTGATGGAATTACTTTTCCCTTGACTCATATGAGCCTCAGCTTTATCTATACTAATGATAAAAGCTCCGCATGTCTTCTGTAATATACGATTTTTTCAGTAAGTTTATTTTTCCTTTCAAAAAATTTATTTTCTAAGTGGCTGATGTATATATGTGTTAATCATGGCAGTTCTTTGTTGTAATAAAACGAAAATAAAGTAAATATAAATGGGGCAATATATTTTTATTCTGAAAAGATTTCTATTAATTTTTCTTTCCTAATTCTAATCTTGAGCCCTATGCTCGTTTTTAACTGATGCAGTTCTTCTTTTCTCCTCTTGGATCTCATCATGCTACTTTTGAAGCGACACCGTCTGCAACACCGTTAATTTTCGTATACACAACTTGTAATTTCCACATTGGCCACCATCAGCCTGTAGCCTCTCCTTCCTTTTCTTTGCATAATATTTACATTCTCTTAAGAATCATACTTCTGCTGTAGAAGCGCTGTCAATCTATGTGAAGTTCTTTGTTGCATATTTTTCCATGGTTTGTTCTGAAACTTAGGAAAGTGTCTTACTGGTAAAACAAAAAATATCTGATCCTTTAACTTATTTTAAGATGGAATGTTATGTTATACATACAAGTACCTTACATGCTTACTTAAATGTTTTGCACTAACCTTTAATTGCATGAGACCGTGTCAGTATATGTTTATTCTACAACACTCCTGAACTTGTTTAGAGCATCGGCCTGCCTCAAAATATCCTCAAGGGAATTGTTTTCAGACATGGAACATTTATTGCTCACGTTAAACATGCCATTCTGCAGATGGCTACTAAATAAATATGAATGACTTTTCAGAAAATGCCTAGTATGTCCAATCATGCAAAGTTAACTGGGTGGGAATGCTGTTCTAGGAATAACCAACCGGGGAATAAAATGGGGTTGTACAAATCGCATTCCAAGTTATACTGTGATGAGCGTATTCCTTGGGTAGCTATTTCTGGATTCATCCCAAGATCATACAAATTACCTCATAATGGCAAGACTAGAATAACAAGTCACAAGTAGCAGGTATGTTTAATAATAATTTCTTAAATCTACTGCAAGCTGTGGGTACTGTGGGTAACTGCTTCGAAAAAGTTTAAAATTTTTTATCCTATGAGTAATAATGGGAGTTTGCCAGGTTTCCATAGGCTTGAATCTCTTTTACGTGTTCATCCCCCAATTACTGCCTGTAGAAGCACAACTTGAGTGTGAAAGGCTACCTATGCGACTTTCAACATGGCGACAAATGAAAGAACTCATACTGGAATTGCACAGCTTTTAGCCAAAGTGCTTGTAGTGACGTTCATAAAGGAAAAACGGACCCACAGGTGTTGCATATGGAAATGAGCACCTCATAGGAATAGTTTGGGAACATCAAATATGCTAATAAGGACATTATCTAATGGGATGATATTTTGTTAAAAAATCATTTTAGGATGGGTCAAATCAATTTTGAAATCTTTTTGAGCCATAAAATCAGCTCTGTACAAAAGTCTAATGAAAGTATGTGAGATACCTTGCCAGCCTACATCCTATTAGAAAGATTGAAAAATCTGCCAACTGGAGTCACTGCAATATGCGTATTGCATTCCAAAGAACATTATTTCTAAATTTCTATGCTATCTGTGATACACTGAAAATACATTGGAAAGTAACGTTGTTGTCTCAGCAATTCAGCTTCCCTTTTGTTTTCTGGGTTAGTCTAGGTTTCGTGAAACGGAAATTTATTTATGGCTTTAGAGATTTAAAAATACTCTTAACTTTCATTAAAATCCTATGTAAATATAGCAGTATTAGTATGAGCGGTAGCACACGGTAATATTATTCTGCACTGAAGCACAAAGTTTGGTTACGAAATTAAGCACCATACCATTATAAAAAAAATGTTTATTTACAAGGCTTTTGACCTGACAAAATCTTTTGTTTCTGATGTAACTTCCGGATATTACACATAACATTAAAATTTTGAACTAGTTTTCTTCAGATAGCAATATGTATGCTGCAGTCACTCCAGCTGCCAGGTATTTCAATTTTGCTTGTAAATTAATGTGAGCTGCATGGCATTTTGCATACTTGTATTAGACTTATGTACAGAGCCGTAAATATGGCTCAACAAGATTTTGAAATTGATTTTAGTCATTCGAATATGATTTACGAAAGAAACGTCGTTCTCATCAGACAGCGTATTTGATGTTTTCAAATGATTCCTATGAAATGGTCATTTTTATATACCACATCTATGGGTCTGTTTTTCTTCGTCAACAGAACTATAAGCTCTTTGCCTAAAAGCTGCACAGCCCCCATACGAATAATTTCAGTTGTTTCCATCTGAAAAGTCGCGTAAGTAGCTTTTCCAAATCAAGCACATGGAAATGCCAATGTGTGTGTAAGGATGGTGGTAGGGGGATTCATGCGTAAGAAATTCATGCATGCGGAAGCTTGGCTCAAGCCCATTTTTCTGGCATAACACTAACTTTCCATGTTCATGAACAAACGATTCTGGATCTGATTAACTTCTCATGGTCAGGGTATCCAGCCATGTAAAAATTTTTTAAGGGACTTAATATTCGCTGTTGACTGTAGAAGTTGTTTATTTCAAAACTGCAGTTTTGGTCTTTGTTGCTGCAAAAGCTAAAAGAATACAAAATGAAGTACAGAGTGTATGCATAGAACTGCACAGACATGTCATTTAGACAGTAGTACATTATTAAAATAGAGAAAGTAATACATCATTTATGTGGGATCCTGCCCACTCGTCTCTTATAGGATACCTAGGAAGCTGTTTTTTCGGATACGTGGACAAAATGCAAACAAGTCATATTAATGGAGTTTATTACAGTAATTGGATTGATAATACTTAACTTTCAACTACTTGATTTAAAACAGATGCAGTCGATTAGCACAAATTCATTTTAACTCCCGACCTTCAATCATCACATTACAAGACTCCCCTATCAGGCAGTGGTAATAAATTGTGTTTACTTGGAGTAAAGTGCGATAAATCAAACTTAATTCCTATCGACTGACCCAGGCGTAATGCGAAGTGTGAGAAGAATTCCCCAGTACACGGCCCATGAAGCTCTCGTGGAAACCTTGCCGACGTGATCCAACAAATTAATGAGCCGGAACGGGTGCAATATCACCGAATTCAGCTTGGCGGGGCGTCGTCGTTGTGAGGACGTCGGCCGGCCTCGTGGTGCTGCAAGGCTGCGCTCGTCTATTCACTCCCAGCTATCTTGCTTAGTACATAGCTGAACCAAAACTTTCTATCTCCAAGCTCAATCGTCCATTTGCTAAGTCCTAAACTGCAGAGATGCTCACTCTTTCTCAGGCAAGCTGAGTAAAGAACGCCACGTCCGCACTCTAGGCAAGCTGGGAACGGGAGACCTCTACGAGGACTTCTCCCAGTCCGTTCTTCGCCTCGGTTTTCCCTCCAGCAAAATCATTTACGCCAATTGCAGCGCAAGTCGCGTTAATTATGCGTCGCTTCCCAGCGCCGACCAATGCCTGCTCTGGGAAGTTAACAAATTCCCACAAAATTTCCCTTCCTCTCAACTTCTGCTATGTAGCTTCTCCCAGGCCGTCCATCAAGGTTAGCGTCTGCACAAAACACCAGTTTTTCCCGAATTCTGACTTCCAGGAGAGTACTTCAGATTCCTTGGTCCTACGTTCCCATCAGAGGCCGGCGCATTTCATTCCGTCACTCTTCACCTGGTTTACTTCAGTCTCTGCGGACCGTGAATTCAGCATGAAGTTGCTGTAGTCACGAACACGCATATTTTGGCCTCTGTTGACCGCTCCACCGTAGCTTTGCGCGGTTTTCTCGCATGTTTCACTGAAAACGGGACGACAGACATTTATCAACAGGCGTACAAGTTCTCCATCTGCTTCCCAGTACACCAGTACGGGGACAACCACCCACTCACTGTCACTCATCTTAAGGCAGCTGGAGGCCGCGCCCTGTTACCGCTTTCTCAGAGCTTGAGATGCCCTAAGCTGCCAATTGTCATTTCCCTTCGCCACTCCCCAGCCAGCCACGGTCAACTCGAATACTTCCCTGTGATAAACTAGGCTCCAGTAAATCGACGCGTTTCCACAAAGTTTTCATGTTGAGTGAATTACTTTAAAACCATCACCTGACATTAATTATTCCAATATGTCCATACTATACCCTCTACAAAATGCATTGTGCCTTGTCAGTCATTTTTGTTCAGCCCTACTGTTCGCTCAAGGTGAGTTAGGTGATCTTTAATGACTTCATGTAAGGGGCATAGTTCTTGCCATCTTACAATATAAATAAGAATTACTTGAAGCAATTTTCCTAAACAACATTTTAAGTGAAAAAGTCAGCTCTAATTAATGAAAAAATAGAGTTCTTTGTTGCATTAATAGTTACATAAGAAAGAAACAAAATGGAGAAAGTAAACACATTCTACTTATTCCCAAACAAATATCATTTGATATATTTGTATGTATAAACTTTAGCTAGCACACAGACATCAATGTTTTGGTATGTTTCTCACTTCTCAGTATTTTACCACACAAAATTGATTAAGAGCATACATTATGAACATTGCTTTGGTCATTAATAAACACTATTGTTGTTAGTTCCTAATTTCCAGTACTATACTTTGACGTTTTGTGTCATGGATGGTAACTCATAACCTCACTTTCACCGTTCGGTACTGGGCTATGTGAATTGATGTCATGGAATGTAACGGACAGTGCGAATACACCATTACAGGATGGTGCTGTGAGGTGACAGTGGTGTGACAGCCAGTGTGAATTTGCCTTTAGATAGTATATGAGGGGAAGTCAAAAAGTAAGTTAGGTAGGTGACATATTCTGTACAGTTTCATCCAATTACGTCATTTGGAATAATGTACTTGATTACTTGATCTTTAAGAAAGAAAACTTTCACTGCTCAAGAACATGCTGTACGAATAATATGTGGTACTCAGTCACAAGCATCTTGTAGGTACCTGTCAAAGGATTAGGGATTTTGACCACTACTTCACAGTATATAAATAGTTCATAAGAGACAATGATGTACATAGTAACAATATTGGAAGAAAGTGTGACATTCATTATTCCACATTAAGTGTCTGTAGGGTGTTACAGATGTTATCTGTCGAAATGTTGTGTGGACAGTTTGAACAAATTTTAAAGGTGAGATAGAAAGTTGTACTGAATCTGCCAATACTGTATCCATAATGTTATACTATGAAACCACGATTGTATAAGGATCTGCATCTCTTTGTATGAAGCAAATCGAGTTGGTTCCATAGGCAACTGTAAATGTTTTTCCACAAGGCACTGTTCATGTTTTGTTTCAGAGAGGCGCAAATGTATTTACAGGAATGACGATTACTTCTGAAACAATAAACGGTTTACTGACTTTTCCCATCTGTTTCTTTTTCATACCACTGCCCCTTAAAGCATTATTTTGGTCTCATAAGAATACAATGCAATGACTGATGCATTACAATATACTTTTAAGATCTTTATTAATTTGCCATGGGTTCCAGACACTCTTTGCTTAACAACCTATATACACAACATAAACTGGGCAAGCCGCCATTTTTCAACATCAGCTAACACGGAATCATATGTCTGTTTTTGTTACACAATAGCATTTACTGTTACAAGTCACAGAAACGACGCGTTTCGGGAATTAATTTCCATTATGAAGTGCGTTTGCCGAGTACTATGCCTTCTTAGGCGTGATATTTGCGATGTGTGAACTGCTGCATTATTTTTATGACTTTACTAAAATGAAAACAAGTGTATTTTTGTAATTACCTATGAATCTTTTCGTATATATAGAGGCAAATTCGTTCATAACTTTCACATTCGGTTACTTTGCTTGTGAGTCGAATCTCATATCATGCTTGGAAGTACTGCCTTACATATTTATTAGAGTTGTATATAACAGATGGTTGGCATTCTTAGTGAAAACAAACTACAAACAAGTAAACAATTAACAACTTGGTTCAAAGGCTTAATTATCTTTGCTATTAAGGAGATTTCCAGATATGCGGGCAACATTGTTGTATCTAGTTTTATGTTGATTTCGTGTGGCTTTGAGCAGCTTTAATGGAAGTTAGGACTGTCATGCTTTATGTTGTAATGTGTTAGGATATTTGTTTCTCAGAAAAGGTAATTATCAAATCATATAAGATCAGCTAATTTAGGTCGAATATTTTTACGTTTGTATAATCTGCTGCCCAAGTCAACATCCTACAGGACACCACAGATCAGATGTCAGCATGCTGCTGTCAGTGTATAAAAGCAATTGTTACTGTTTAAGAAACAAAACTATTATTTTTACCATTCTGGACTTATAAGAATCATTTGATAAGAAATAAAACAAAACTGAATCGTATCATTATACATTTTACACTGAGCTAAATAGAAATCTTAATTGACAATCTAATACTTCTGTTGTGAAGCTAAAAGAAATAAAGAGAAATTAAATTGTGGTATAAATTAATTGACAAGTTTGATAGTAAATAGTGCTCTGTTATCCAGGCCTATAGTCATTCAACATTGAAAAGTAGCTGAAACTATATTTCTGCATTAAGTAGGACAGTTTATAAGAAAGGCACATAATTGTCTTTTAAACAATATTAGCTTTGTAATGTTAGTCTTACCTGTTTTCCTCTATCTTCCATCGATTCAGTTTTGCACAAATGATTTACTGTAACTTACAAGTGAAGTAATATTTTACAACGCCTTTATCAGAATAGAACAATGACAGTCATCTCCAAATTCAAATGAAAATTATTAGATGATTACTCCTAGAAAGTAAACTTGGGCTGTGCCCCAACATTCTGAGCACATCAAGATATAATCTTAAGAGAAATGTATTTTTTCCAATTGACACTTGACAACTGCTTAATACCCTTCCTGGCACTCTGAACATATGCTGGGAATGATTTATGGGTCAATAAAACACTGATATGTTAGATTTTGAAACGAAAAGAAAACTTCTGTCACAGTCACCTCATTAATGTGTTCAGTGTGTTGAAATTACATGATATGGCGGCTAGTGTTGCTGCTTGCTGCCATCCAGAGCGCGGTTAATGCATAGATACCCTCTCAATGTTGATTACACATCTCTTTATCTTTGCTGGTCGGTCGATTGTCATATTGCTGTAACTGCTCGCGCTGCTTACGACTGTTCCATGGCGAGCTGAATTACTGCATGGCTGTCTGTAACTTATTAAGACAATTGTTGAAACAAATTAATGAAGTATTATTCTCCACTTACAGTTTTTATTGCATCGCTCAGAAAATACTTTTCCAACATCGCCTTAGCCTTGTCACGTTGCAGGAGGAAATATAAGGTGTATGGCCGATGTAGCAGATGTCGTTTTATACTTCTGAGAACGTAATCAAAATTTGTAGAGAGTATCGATGGCGTTGTGTCAACCAAAGCACAATTAATTTCTTATTTGTTCCTATGTCTAACGTACAGTACACTGTCGTCGAAATTATACGCCGCTGAATGTATCTACAAAATTATATCTTTGTATGACACATGGCACAGAAGATTTGACTTCGTAAATATAGAGCTGCATGAAAACGAAACTACAGGGTGAAATTCACTATACACACAGGTGAAATATGTGTACAAATATATGTTAAATATATGTGATTACATGTGATGTGTGCATTCAGGCGAAGCCCCAGATAAAAAACTATTCCTAAGCCCATGGATCGATTTCATCCATTTCATTGGTACACATATTACTTACTATCTAGAAAGAAATACTTTGCGGATAAGAACCAGCAACCTCCTGTTAGGATGGGGGAATAGGGGGGAGGGAAGAGATGAACAGACAGAGAAAAGGAGTGAGGAGATGGGCACAGATAAAGGTGAAGAGGAGATGGACAGAGAGAGGGAAACGCAGAAATGGAGAAAGAGAAGTTAGAAGAGGAGATGGACACAAGGAGTGAAAGGGTGAGATGGACAGAAAAGAAAGAGCAGTAGGTGGACAGAGAGAGGGGAAGGAGGACGCAGACAAAGAGAGGGAGGATAGGAAATCGATTGAGAGGAGGAGAGGAAGAGATGGCATGAGAGAGGGGGAGGAGGAGATGGAGATAAATATCGACAGGAAGGAAGTAATGGACAGAGAAAGGGACAGAGAGAGAGGGGGGGGCAGAGGAGATGAACTGAGACAAAGTGAGGAGGAGATGGACAGAGGGAGAGGGATGAGGAGATGTACAGAGAGGGGCAGGAGGAGATGGAATATGGGAAAAAGGCAACAAACAGAGAAAGGAATTGATAGGGAGGGGAGGAGGAGATGAGCAGACACGGAGGGGCAAAAGACCGGCAGAAAGGGGAAGTAGGAGATGGGCAGAGGGAGAGAGACAGTAAGAGGAGTAAGAGGGGAGGAGGCGAAAATATAGGGGACAGAATGAGATAAGGGCAGAGGAGAAGATAGACAGAGGGAAAAGAAACACATGGGCAGAGGGCAAGGAGCAGATGGGCATATAGACTGGGGAGGAGCCTCTGAAGAGAGAGAGAGGTGGAGTAGTAGATGGGCAGAGAGAGGGCAGAAGATGGAGAGACAGTGGGGGTGGAGGTAGACAGAGAGCGGGGAGTATGAGAAGGACAGAGGGGCGCAGAGGAGATGAACAGAGAGTGAAGGAAGGATGAGATGGACTAACTGAACTGGAATAAATACATACCCATTCAATATCAGGTACTCAGCTAATATTAAGAAAAATGATGTGAGTGAAAATTTAAACCTAACACCTCTTGTCTTGGTTTTGCTACCAAACTAGAGTAATATTATTTAGTCTCTGGAAAACTGTTTTGCATTTCTATTAATTCTGTAATTATTTTTTACTTTTACCCTCTTCTGATGTTCTAGCTACATTAACCTTAAATACTGTTATTTCTTAATTTTAATTAGTACTAACATGTCCAATCATTTTATATTTTCCGATACAACTATTGCTTTTGTAACTGATTAAATTATTCAACACCTTCTTGGTTATCCCTGTCCTTAATTCCTAACCGAAAAATTACAAGTAGTGTTAATATATTAATTTCAAATTGAATATTAGCTTCATGTAGTCATATTTTAATGATTAACTTTTCTCTCCTGGCAGCATCGGAACTATAGATGATGCTGTGAACTGCACGATCTACTAATAACATTTCAAACTTTATATTACCTTCCTACCACAGTTTCAACACAGACAGTTAATTGCTTCACGTTGTTTGCTATCTCGGTCACATCTCTCACATCGAATGTAACTTCTACATTTCCATACACCTGTAATCTCGGACAGGCAAAATTTTGGTCTTCCCTGGATGATTCCGAGAAATGCGTGTCATTGCTCTTCTCCACAAGCATGGATGAAGTTTCCAAATGATCTTCAGCAAACTGTCTGGAAGTGAGCTGTTAATAGTGCATTGTACTGTCGATTACCTGTCACACATTACGAAGAACTGACTCGTCTTCCCCATCACCTAAACTTCCACAATCCTAACATACAAAAAAGTGACTAAACGTATACACACCTTTTGCATCTGTTCATATCGCGCAATATAACATTCCCAATAGATAAGACAAAAGGGGCAGTGGCCACATGTGTACCATCTATCCATGAACCCATAACCTTCACAGCATTCAACCTTAATGAAGAAAAGCAGGCAGAACTTGCGTTCAACGAAATTATCTACAGAGACAAAAGTGCTTCATTACGCCATTAAATCTCCAAAAATCATCATACTGTCGTACTTTCAGTTGGAACTACATTCACTTCAGTCTCAACATGAGCAAGAAAATGTAATGGGAGTCATAAATGTAGACGTACATTTGCTGCGAAATATTGCTTTACAATAAACGGAAAATGAGCTTTAGTTTCAACAATTTGAGGATATTTGCATTATCATTGGATTCACGAACAACAGCTGTCAGAATTACATTCTTCTGTGTACGTGATGTCGCTCATTCTCCGATAGCCAACGTATGTTCAGTAGTGGTCTGAACGGTTTGCTGTGAACTTCGTGGCCAGTGCGAGCATTACAAGTGATCGTTGCAAGTCATTTAGTGAAATTTTGTTCCATTTCTTGCGAGTTATCGTGGATGACGACGGTAGTAAGCAAGACAGAGACATAATTTGTAGAATACAAGCTTCCTTCAAATGTAAAGCCCCTCTATGCACTTATTGCAACTGTCTCTTGGAACCGGCAACATTGTTATCCCTGGTCATGCCTTGACTGTCCAGACCACCTCGTTTATGTAAGTCCAAAAACAGTTGTCAGTTTCTCCTAAACGGTTTGTTTATATGGCTTCATTTTTTCACACAACAGTAAAGAGACACTCTAATGTGGATGCTGCAAGTGGCATTCTGTGATGGTAAATGTTTATTTCATTATGGATCTACAAATGTAGTATCGGTTGAACCCAGTGCCTGAATGTAGGTCTTATTGTGAGTTTGGTATATATCGCTCGAAAATAATTTTAGGTTCTCAAATGAATTTCTTTATTATACGGCAGGGATCCTGTGTGTTTCAGTAACTGTGTGGCAATTCCTGCTCAAAATGCTCGTAGTGAGGGCAAATGAATAAAATTCACACACACTTCATTGCTTAACATGGAGATGCAAGATGCGTGTACATGATGGAGCAGCATAAAGTTGACTGCACGTGTCAAAGATACTCTCCCCAACCACTAACCAAAAAACCTTAGTATCTTGCATTTGCGTTAGCTATGGTAAGATCCCCACAGAGCCTCCTCCCTCCCCCTTCCTCTCTCCTGGAGTGCAGGGCACTGGGAGAGGAGGCTACTGATGTCATCTTTGTGCAGGTCCATGTCACCAAGCATGCTGTGGCTGGCTGCTATTTAGGGCACAGCTGGGCCATTTCTTGACGAGAGAGAGAAGGAAACGAGCTGGATGTTGTGATTCTCACCCTATCTTGATGCAGGTAATACTTGCAGGGTTAGGGTGGAGGTCGGAGGGAATGGCTATAGTGGGATTGCTGGTCAGCACTGGGGTTGTGAAGCTATGATGGGGAAATGTTGGGCTGTGGAGGTGACAGAGTAGTGGGTGCATTGCCAACCGACTCCACTTGCATGCTCTGAATCAATTGTTGTGTCCTAGGAGTTATGATGTTTGGGAACCCATCAGTCAACGATCGTGACGTAGACATACCTGGTTTGGCAGCAATGGACCGTTTGTAGCAGTGAGTGGACAGTTTGGAATTAAAACCTTTGTCATCCTGTTGTTGCTTATGTTGTTAGTCGACTGAACAATCTTGCGTAGTATGGGTCCTATGCACAGTTATCTCTCCGCTGAATTGATCGATTCTCTAACATTAACAACCAAAACTGCCATGAAAATTTTTCACATAGGTCAAGGTCTATGATGGAAGTGATAGTTCTACAAAGTTTTATAAGAGAATCGTTTGTAGTGCGTAATTTTATGACTGGTGTAATAACCTCCATTGATGGGTTCTACCTGAAGGATGGTGCTCACTTCAGAGCCCATGTCAATCAGAAATTATTGATTTGTTGAGTGATTTACCACCTAGAGTCTACCACTGTCACTTAGAGCTGAGACGAAACTACAATGATGTCTGAGATGTGGGCATCATCATCATGTGCTGCAACCTGGATCACATCTTGTGTTTGGGTGGTTGCATAGCATGGAGCAGTTGTATGCTCGAGTACCAAAGCGAGTATGAAACCAATATAGTCACAGGTGCGACGATTAGTTTGCTTTCCATCGTTTCGTTTTATGTGAGATCGATGCGAGCTGTATTTGTAGCAGCAGTTTGAAGGCCTAGCGTCCAAAACGTAATGCCCGGCATTAGAAATGAGGTGATTGAAGTACAGATATGTCTCCAAAGCTGAGACTGCGATCTATTGTACGAAGTGTTCTCATAACTAACCTCTTGCAACTGTTGCTCCAGTGTTTTTGCGAGCCAGTGGAGCAATGCCTTTTCGGCAGGGTCAAACTACAGTCAGACAGAGATAGTAGTAAGGTGTCGCTGATAATGCAGCCATATTCACTTACGTTGCTCAATAAGGAAACGTATTTGGAAGTGTCACTGGAGATGCCATGGTTTCACATGATGAAGTCAGTGGTCCCAAACTATGTTGCTTGGTGTTGAAATTGGAATGGCGATAGCTTGGGATGAGAACTTTCCTGTATATATGCTCCACAAAAATTTTGCTGTTGATTTTCTGGGTCGTATGGTCTAAGGGAGGCCATGAAGGAAACCACTGGGACGATGTGCAGTGTGAATGAAAACCCAAGAATCTTCTCACATGGCTCAGCTGCCTGTGCCCCGCTTGAGGTTGTGAGCAGATTTGGATTGTGCCCGATGTGGATGACTGATAAAATCGCGCGAGTTGCTTGTGTGTGGACTTGGAGCAGTTGACGAATTTCGACTTAGTGGTGCGAGGAAGCGTTGAGCCCATTGCCAAATCAATGAGGAGATCGGAAGTTGTTACACACTGTTGGCTCCAGGCGCTTAATTGTTCTTGTCCACAGTAGGACACAATAGAACCTCACTTTCACATTTCACTTATACTATAATTTGATCCAGGTAGTGAAAACATTATACACAGCGCCATGACAGTCACTTTCTTGCACCTGTTGTCCGTAAGAGCGACAAGCGTGGGATGGTTCCATTGTCATAGGGAAGGGAATCAGGTGGAGTAGACTAATTAACCATTAGTAGCTGATGTTTTTCACTGTGGAAATTCCTACCTTACTGTCAGTGTCAAAGACACTCCCCTTATGATAGCTCAACCACTGACCAAAGAGTCTTTGCAATTGTGTTATCGATGGTGACGTTCCTACCACTGTGTAACTCGCCAAATTGTGCTGTACAAGTTATGCTTTACATTTTACGTGTTTCTGGTGGTTGACAGTATACTGTTTTGTGCCTGCCGATTATATTGCACCACCAGGAAATTCGACGAGATAGTCTCTAATGTAGACTTAAATGAGGATGGAAAACCATCTTGTTCGAATAGGAGGCAGGAGGGTAAGTCTTTTCAGTTTGTTCGACAACAAATTCATCAGGAAGAGATTATGATTACAGATTTGGGAAGGATGAGAAAGCGGCATTTTCCTTTTCCAATGAACTACCCAGCATTTGCCTGAAGATTTTGAGGAGAACCACCTCTCTCTAGATGGCTAGTCAGAGATTTAAACCACCATTCTATCAAGTATGAATCCAATGTTTTATGTCAGCACCACCTTGCTCACTCATCCAATTAGAGAGGTGCAGACTTCGTACCAAGCACAACCATATCGAGTCACAAGATGACAGAAAGGCAGTTTAATGACCTCATGAGGGTCTAGACCTTCCTCAAAATAAGGCAGACCTTTCGGCATCATGTTTAAAACAGCAAAATTATCCACACGAATGTCTGACTACATTTCGCGAAAGAACGAAAGACTGGAACAGTAAAACTGAAGTCGACGTCACATACTGCAAACATACAGATCGACAAATTGAATATGAAATACAGTTCTCATCAAGATCTAACGTTGTTTGGCGCTTCTAATACGAGTCTCAAAACAGTACGTTTACACAGTAGAAACAAGAAGGCCTGTACGTAGGGGGTAACGAGATATGTTCCTGATAAGAGTGCAACCCCAGAGGAGGCGCACAAACTGGCAGAAAAAAAACTAGAAAAACAAGAAATAGTTTAAGAATTAACGTGAGTCTACTCCCCACGTTCCCAGTTTCAGCGTTGCTCTCGAACTTTCAGTGTTATTTCGTCCAAGCAGCATGATAAAGGAACGACTATTACCGAACAGTCTTGTATTCGACTCGAAGCGAGTTCAGCAAAATATGGTTAGAAGAGTACAGACCGAACTGCCTTCGTTACTTTTGTAACGTTAATAAGAGAAACTAGGTAGAACGCAACATCGTATAGCAGAAACTTTCTTAAGTAGTAAAGACACTGTAACAAATTCGTCAATTAAATGTAACCGAACTGCAGAACCTATTCGGTCATTACGAATGGCGTCATAGAGCGAAGCCTCTCGTCGACGACATAAACACTTCATCCTCACTAGCCTAGAGCAGTCAATCAGTAGGATCGATAGCGTTCACGCCATTTGCACTCGATTCTCTGGTTATGGCATGGTGACTTCTTGTGTGAGAGATTGTTCCAGTGTTGGCCTTACACTTGGTCCTTCACGAGAAGATCAACGGTCCGTAGCTGCCGATAACGAAGTCCAGCATCCAGTAATAAGGTCATCACTGCAGCCAGCACTGTTGGGTAGTCCTAGGGTCTACCAATGCTGTTACGGTCCAGGGAAAAAACTGCCCTAAAACCCCAGCGTCGCAGGAGTCTGATGGCCTACCGTACCAGCGGGCCATGTTAAGTATTCAGCACATCATGGCATCTGATATCGCTTTCCACCTGAGGGGCCAACGTGGGTAGTGATCTGAGAAAGATTGAGTACTCCGCGAAATGGCATGTGAATCAAGACACACGTCTTGATCACCACCATCTCCAAGCAGAGCTACTGACGGGGTATGCATACATCGACAACAGGTGGCAAACTGCCGCACCAGGGTGTCACTGACTTCCACTCCCAGCTGATGCAGCATCCTTGGCTCCCGTGAGTTCACTGTTGGACTCTGCAGATCCCCTCCGGGTTATGCAGACAACAGCCATCACAGCAGACACTGCAACAACTCGTATGCTGAGTAATAAATTGAATAATCTTGAATACTGTTTTATAGCATCTAATGACGTCACAAAGGCTGTCGATATGCAGCCTGACAAAACAGTAGGGGTTTCCACCCTGGCAGGGGACGATCCCTGTACTTCTGTGGCTAATTACTAATATTACAGGAGGTAGTAAAGGATCATTTTTATTAAACATAAATACAAAAACATAAAATTTGCTGAATCCGTGTAGAAAAATTAAAGGAAGGTAGTTCACTGGAAGGAGGGGCGTGGGGGGGGGGGGGGGGGATCATGTGTTTGTCACCTTGTTGTGATAACAGGTTTCCTACTATTCCTATGATGTATACTACCAATACAAAAGCAGCATATCCAAAAATGAGAAAAAAGCATTCTGGGAGTAGACTATGTGGAGAGACTACTCCAAGCACAACCTTGCTGATTCAAAATGCTGCACAATGGGAACTCAGCGACCCAGTCAGAGACCTGGAACCTGTTTACTTAGAAAAGTGATTGTCGTATTATTAGGACTGCAATTCACATACTATAAGTATCGTTGTCTCTTTTGTGAGTGGGATTTACTACTGAAATGAAAAACGTTTTACATGAATCACTGATAGAACTAAGCTAATTTTTGGTTCCAGAATCACACACAAAATTAAATTTTGACATAATTACACAGGGCTTCACAGCCACCACAAGATGATTCAGACTGTTCTGTTTTGTAATTTGTATTTTAAAGTATTTCATGTTTTACACAATGACACAGTACACCACTCAGAACAATTTTAGACAAAACTGGATGTTCTTTAGAATTTTTGACAACCTTTACTCTGAGAACAGCTGGGCAGTCACTTGCATTAAGAGTTTCCTAGACTCAGTTTCTAAAAGGTGGAAACAGATATGTTTCTGGGTTCACAGATTAGAGAACGTTTTAGAGACTTTCAGTTTCAATCATTGATAAAGAAGAAATGGAAAACAGAATTACACTCATGTAATAATATATTGAATCGTTTCCTGGGAAATGTCAGATCATAAGACAAAAAAAAAAAAACTCGTGGATTTTAGTTCCACTCGTATGAACAGCTGTAACAAAAAAATATAAATAATCATAATACTTTCACCACCTGCATATTGACTCTCCAAAATGTGGCGATGTTTGTGACAGACATTGTAAAAGCTTTGGAGCACAGTTACAAAAGGAAACAGTGCTAGTTTTTAAAGTGATTTACTGGTTTATGAAAAGGGATGTTCCTTCAAAATAATACTATTGTCACAAAAATAAGAGTACATAATTAATTTAAGCTCCCTTATCTTTTTCTATGGTCCAAAACACACAAATCATATGCTAACATTCATTCTTTCAAAAATTGAATCTGAAATGTAGAGAACCTAATCTGGCGTTTTATTGTGATTAATTTCGGCTTCTGAGCAACCTAAAAATTTTATTTCAATTAATGAACCCAAAACAGCTGCCAGAAATTGGTTTATTAATCGCTCAGTCACAACTAATTTCATGATCATGAAATCACATCTTCAGGTGAAAAATAGGTGAACCTAAAATAGCTACAAAGTTTACACTTAGAACTAATCATAGCTCAAATGTATGAAAGTGCTGCCATATCAGTTAGGACGTGAGGATTATGGGTCTTAAATTGTGATTAGATCTCCATGAGGGTAAATAATAGATGCTCCACATCTTCCTGTTTGAAACTGGGTTATAAAAAACGCACACATCATCTATAAAATGACAGAGGACAGGACACAAGGGAAGAAAAAGCTCTAAACAGAAAGTGATGATTCCAAAAAATTGACAGGAATCACCCAGTAGATCTAGCTTACCAGCAAGTGGAGTGTGAAAACTGCAGGTGAAGCGGCCAGGACACCAGCATGGCACATACTAAGTGATTGGGTCATCTTCATGGAAGATTGTCTAGACTCTAATGTCCACAACCAGAGGACTAACATAGGAGCCCGATGGCCCCAAACACATGTCAGCATGAGTAGGAATCAAATGGAACTGAGACAGGAACTACATTACAGCACAAGAAGGTAGGGGAACACCTGCAGAAAAAAAATCAGGACTCACTATTGTGATACATAGTATACCTGACAATAATGCAAACTACCTTGACTCATTGATAGTATTAGATTATGCTATTGTGCTTAAGTAAGACTAATACACCACATTTGTGCAAGAAGTAAAAAGTAAAATAAAAGAGTGACTTGACTACAATATATCAGTTAAAAATATATTGCTTGGAAAGGGCACATATGCATTCAACATTTAACCTCGTCTTAAACCAATGGAAACTTTAAAAAATAGAGGCTAGAAGATAGCCACTTCCGAAAACCGTATAGGACTTATATCGTAAAATGAATACAGTCATAAAAGATCAAAACCTGGCCTAGACGAACCTTAGAGCTATACTCTTAACAAAAATAGAAACTGGTATATGCAGTCAATGTGTGACACCTTTTCTTGTGCTTGAAGTGTGAAGTAGAACAAATCAGTAGTGCAAATATGTGGAAATTAATTTAAAACCAACAAGCTAAACAAGAGGAGAAATTTGGGCTGCCACATTACAAGAACACTTAACACAATATTTTGAAATGGGAAAATATTGTGAAATTGTATAAAATCTATACAGTGGGAACATCACAAAGAGAACCTAAAAAGAATACTACCATATCAATTCTGTATTCCAACCTGCATGTTAATGACCACAAGTGGGGAACAGCAAAATGCCATGAACAATGGAGGGAACAGATAACCTTCCTCTTCATCATTGCTCGTACATTCATTGTGCAAAAAATGAAAATTAACCAGAGGGCATTGTGGTGTAGCTCTATGTGATCATTAAGAATTAGCTCCAGACTACTAGTGTGCTGTTCCATTATTTCCACCTCTTCTAAAATATGCAGTAAGTTCCCTCTGTACAATTTTCAGGTTTTAAAAAATTTCGAAATAGAGTGTGCCTCAACATGTACCCGAGCACTGAGAGCTGTTATTGAATTTATCTCATCAGCATTCTCTTTAAATCAAACAGTAAAGCATCTTCCATCTGACCAACTTATTTAAGACCACAAAAATCACAATTAATTCTATAAACACCAGTTACATTAAAATGGTCTGACTCTGCTGCCTCTTTGTATCTGATGCAAGCACCAAAATTCCTAAGCATGAAAAAGGTGGCTATCGCATTCTACCAGTTCCACCAGAAACTCTACCACAGTAGTATTTTCATGAGAGTTCTGCGAGCAAGAACATTTTCTAGTAAAAATTACAGGTTGCAAACCAAGAATTTAATTTTGAAGTTTTATTCAACTAAAAAATCTCATCAGCCTATTCTAAGGACCAAAAAACCCCAAAGGTAAATATTAAACAAAAATGTTTGAATAAATTTAAGAAATCAGATTTCATTCTATATAAATACAATGGAATAAAATGTTAAACAAACCTAAACTATTGAAGAACTTAGAAAATTATAGGAAATGAAATATGGGTGAGTTATGAAAATTTAGAAAATTATCATAAAGAAAATGGTTATTGAAATGTATCTAGAGAAGATCTGTTAGAATTTATTGATTGCTTTAATAGGAAAGAAATGTTATTTAAAATGTTAGAAAAATATAATAAAGGAAAGAATCGACTGAGTTATAAAAATTTTAAAAATATTTTTTTAAAAAAATGGTTACTCAGATGTAACTAGAGAACAGCTGTTTAATTTATTGATGGTTTTAATAGGAAGGAAATGAATAAAAAAATACAAAATTTTAAAAGAACTTTGTCTACTTGCTAAAACAGAAAATTTTGAAAATTATTCCAAAATTAAGAAATAAAAATTAATCTATCTTATTAGAAATAGTGTCAACAATATTAATAACAATTATGAATTGAATAAAAAAACTTTGAAATTACTACATCAACTCAGTAAAATGCAAATTATAAAAAAATATTCTAAACTTAAAAAAGTCAATTAATCAATTTTATAAAAAAAATCTGAAAGTAAAATCAATATTGACAATAACTTAAGTAAAAACTCTTCAAGTGAAATTTCTAAAATTTGTAAAACGAAAAATTTTAAAAATATTTCTAAGCTTAACAACCAACAATAAATCAATAGGTCTGAGAAAAATCG